>NC_074681.1:11111863-11246863 GCF_029448725.1 Salvelinus fontinalis | reverse complement strand
AAACATTATACTACCTCATTATAGTTGTTTGGTAGGTAGAAACATTATACTACCTCATTATAGTTGTTTGGTAGGGAGAAACATTATACTACCTCATTATAGTTGTTAGTAGGGAGAAACATTATACTACCTCATTATAGTTGTTTGGTAGGTAGAAGGCTATTTAACCGTAATAACAACCACAAAGTTCTTAGACAATCTGTCAAGCAATCAGGAGTTTAAATCTCCCTGAAAGAAATACCAATAGCTTCATATTTCCATATAAATGCTTCATACTATGAAATCCTCTTCATTGTACCAAGGCATGTGTATTGTGTCCATTTTTTGCATAGCAACACACATCTGCCAACAATTACAATGAGGAAAATACAATCTTCAGTTTGTGATCAATGGAAGAGTCTTATGGAAAATATTATTCTTGGTTAGGATTGTTTTGAACCATCTAAAACTTACTTTTAACCCTTGGCACTGTGCATTAGGGTGGGTGGGCCTATAGCTATGAGGGTGACGGGGGACAATAAGGCTCTGTTTGTTTAGCTTACAGAACAGCATTTTGCCAATTTAAGACTGGTGTGTATGTGTGTTGCTCAGTCTACCGCTATTCCACTGTCTAACTGTTGGAATCTGATTAAGGAGTTTATATGACTGAAGTACGTACAACAGAATCATCTTTCTGTGAGCAATAAGAAATGGTATAATCAATATATCATGTATTTATAGTGTAGTAATGTCACGCCCTGACCTTAGAGAGCCATTTTATTTCTCTATTTAGTTAGGTCAGGGTGTGATGTGGGGTGGGCATTCTATGTTGTCTATTTCTTTGTTTTTGGCCGAGTATGGTTCACAATCAGAGGCAGCTGTCTATCGTTGTCTCTGATTGGGAATCATACTTAGGCAGCCCTTTTTCCCACTTTCTGTTGTTGGGATATTGTTTTTGTTAGTTGCTGGTTTAGCGCTACTATTCTTTACGTGTCGTTTATCTTGTTTTTTTTGGTGTTCATTTAATAAATTCAAAATGTACGCCTACCACGCTGCACCTTGGTCTCATTCAGACGACAGGCGTAACAAGTAATTCATTCCATGATATTACATGAAGAGGTTGTGAACTAGTCTTTTCTGTTAGGGGACATCTTCATGTGTCCAGTCCTTACTGGAGCCCCTGGCAGTGACGGCGACACACAGGCAGTAATCCAGGCAGTGTAGAAATCATGTTTTATACCCTTCTGTATATTCATGTTCTTCTTCAGATCATCCTATTTCTATACGTAGTGTGAGGCACATATTAGTACCGTATCATATTCTATTTATGCCCAATAGTAAGTGATTGATGCATTTAAGTTGTCAATAACTGTTCACGCATCACATCAAACATAGCCATGCAGGCAGGAAATGCATGCCGTGATGTCATGCATGTGGCAGAGAAGTCATAGGTTAAGACAGAGAGATGGTTGTTTAGCTCCCAAACATGACAGATCTCTTTCTTCTATGAAAGAAAATGTGTCTTTTAAAGATATTCTTAGAATTTATGTGTGTGTGTGTGTGTGTGTGTGTGTGTGTGTGTGTGTGTGTGTGTGTGTGTGTGTGTGTGTGTGTGTGTGTGTGTGTGTGTGTGTGTGTGTGTGTGTGTGTGTGTGTGTGTGTGTGTGTGCGTGGTAATCGTTTAAGGTCCGATGCATCTGTTTTTATCTTATTATCAAATAATTTCTGGGTAACAATTAAGTACCATACTGTGATAGTTTTCAATTAAAATCGTCAAAAAATAAACAAATATTGCTTCTTAGTAAAGAGCAATTTCTCAAGCAAGAATTTTGCTAGGACTGTCTGGAAGTGGTCTGAGTGGGGAGGGGAAAACTGAAAACTAGCTGTGATTGGCAGAATCTTTTTCTTTTTTCTTATTGGTCTATTAACTAATTTACCGGCCAAAACTCCACCCCACCAAAACAGGCAGACATTTCAGTCAGTCTTTTCAAGCAGCTCTTACACTAAAAGGGCATTATCATAATTTTCACAATTTCACAGAATATTCTAAACTCATGTGTGGAAATATATGTAAAACACAGGAAATCACGTTTTTGACTGCACTGGGCCTTTAAGAGTGTGTGCTTTTGACACAGAGACTATGGATACAGTGTGGAGAGAGAGGTGGCTGTTCAGACAGGGAAGAGAAGAGCACATGATCATCACTTTCTCTTTCTTTCACCTCAGGGATAGACAGAACACTCCTTATCTGTTCTCTACTAGTCGGGGGAGAAGGGAACGTTTGTTGTGTTGAATAAGGAGGCAAAAAGGAGAGGCAATCCAGTCCCCAATAAAAAATAAAATATAGGGAATATAATTTTTTTACTTTCCATTTCGAAGTACAAAAAATGTGCGTTTCATCACCATATCTAAATGGAAAATTTCTTCACTAATCCTAAAATCCTTAAAACCTAAGCATTCCCAACCAATCGAATCTCGAATGATACTAGGTATCCTCTTATCATCATGTTTTTATCACATTTTATGTGATCATTACAAAGTCTATCTATAAATGTAACAAATAGACAATTGTGTTGTGGTGTATCTAAGACACTTGGGTTGTGGTGTATCTAAGACACTTGGGTTGTGGTGTATCTAAGACACTTGGGTTGTGGTGTATCTAAGACACTTGGGTTGTGGTGTATCTAAGACACTTGGGTTGTGGTGTATCTAAGACACTTGGGTTGTGGTGTATCTAAGACACTTGGGGTGTGGTGTATCTAAGACACTTGGGTTGTGGTGTATCTAAGACACTTGGGTTGTGGTGTATCTAAGACACTTGGGTTGTAGTGTATCTAAGACACTTGGGTTGTGGTGTATCTAAGACACTTGGGTTGTGGTGTATCTAAGACACTTGGGGTGTGGTGTATCTAAGACACTTGGGGTGTGGTGTATCTAAGACACTTGGGGTGTGGTGTATCTAAGACACTTGGGTTGTGGTGTATCTAACACACTTGGGGTGTGGTGTATCTAAGACACTTGGGTTGTGGTGTATCTAAGACACTTGGGTTGTGGTGTATCTAAGACACTTGGGGTGTGGTGTATCTAACACACTTGGGTTGTGGTGTATCTAAGACACTTGGGGTGTGGTGTATCTAAGACACTTGGGTTGTGGTGTATCTAAGACACTTGGGGTGTGGTGTATCTAAGACACTTGGGGTGTGGTGTATCTAAGACACTTGGGGTGTGGTGTATCTAAGACACTTGGGTTGTGGTGTATCTAAGACACTTGGGTTGTGGTGTATCTAAGACACTTGGGGTGTGGTGTATCTAAGACACTTGGGTTGTGGTGTATCTAAGACACTTGGGGTGTGGTGTATCTAAGACACTTGGGGTGTGGTGTATCTAAGACACTTGGGTTGTGGTGTATCTAAGATTGATAAACGCAAGGTTTTAGTTTTGCAACAACAAATAACTAGGGTAAGGATTCTTACTTTATTTACTTTGATAAGCAAACACTATTGACTACTAATCTAGTTGTTCATGCATCGTCTGAGACTAAGAATATCTGCGACCAAATGATAGGCACTTTAAAACCCATGGAATGGAACCTAGATCTGAAGTTACAGGAATTATAAGAGGGAACTACTTGGCCATCATCTTGATTTCAGCTGAAGTATATCTTGGACCTGCTTATATTGTGTACACAAAGATGGTATAAAAAATAAGATGGACGACTTGAAGTCGTTTCACTGTAATGCATGAGCTGGGCTATCTACACACCACATGACATCACTGTGACGATAAGGCTGGAAACATTGACACAGAGACACAGTCCAATACAAAATGGCATTACAGAACAAGCAACACGGAGGCATTTCGCAAAACAATATCAAAAAACAACAATCCAAAACACACTGAATATATTAATAATGACTAATAAGGTTCATGTTGCCACATTATAATATAACTAAAACCACCCCAAAAATGTGTTGTTGGTTAGAACAGGCATCGGTTATCGTGTGGTGTCTATGTCATCCAAAGAGGAATGAAGTTGCCCATAGTCACTGATCTTAGGTCAGCATTGTGTTTTTTCCTGTAATGGTTAAGGTTAGGATTTAGGTGAATGTAAACTGATCCTAGATCTGCAACTAAGGGCAACTTCTACCTGCAGTGCATTTGTCTGACTCATGGTGAAATGGCTAGACAGAATATCCCAGAGAGTTAGTAACAGTGCCCCCTGTAGCCCTGTCGGCCGGTCCCTGCCCGTCCCCACCTCCAAAGTCAGACTGCCTCTTAGCTGCCCTCTCCAGTGCCAGGGCCGTCTTCCGGGTCCTGGTTAGGACCTCTTCCAGTTGCCCTCGCAATGCCTGAACAGAGTCCAGTTCTGTGAGCAGGTCCTGGGTCTTCTCTGAGCTGCTGGGAGAGGGGCAATGACACAACGCACAAACACAAACGTCCTCAAAACTGATTGCATGGTTTGAACAGTTTTACCTGGCCTACAACTGTATATAATAATGTCTACCGACACTGAAGCTTCGTATGTACCTGCCTGTCAACAGATGTGGGTATCGTTAGGTACCCAGGTGTGTATTGTTAGGTACCCAGGTGTGTATTGTTAGGTACCCAGGTGTGTATTGTTAGGTACCCAGGTGTGTATTGTTAGGTACCCAGGTGTGTATTGTTAGGTACCCAGGTGTGTATTGTTAGGTACCCAGGTGTGTATTGTTAGGTACCCAGGTGTGTATTGTTAGGTACCCAGGTGTGTATCGTTAGGTACCCAGGTATGTATCGTTAGGTACCCAGATGTGTATTGTTAGGTACCCAGGTATGTATCGTTAGGTACCCAGGTGTGTATTGTTAGGTACCCAGGTGTGTATTGTTAGGTACCCAGGTGTGTATTGTTAGGTACCCAGGTGTGTATTGTTAGGTACCCAGGTGTGTATTGTTAGGTACCCAGGTGTGTATTGTTAGGTACCCAGGTGTGTATTGTTAGGTACCCAGGTGTGTATTGTTAGGTACCCAGATGTGTGTATTGTTAGGTACCCAGATGTGTGTATTGTTAGGTACCCAGGTGTGTATTGTTAGGTACCCAGGTGTGTATTGTTAGGTACCCAGATGTGTGTATTGTTAGGTACCCAGGTGTGTGTATTCTTAGCCTCAGTAAAGGCCCGTCACTCTACCTGTCTCCTCTAGTCTGGATGTGGTTCAGACTCTGGTACAGCCTCTTCTCTGCCCTCAAAGCATTGTTCAGCCTGTGGTACTCATTGACCAACTGTTCCAACACACTCTGACAGAGAGGGAAGGAGAGGGGGAGGAAGAGACAGAGTGAGAGACAGAACGAGAGAGAGAGAGAAATTGTTGACACACACTCCACTCAGTAGGCTAGACACCAGACCTTAACAAGGACAATGTTGTAGGCAATAAAGAATTTAGGCAGAGAGGGATACCTGGTGGTCAGTGCTGGAGGGCTGGTCCCTGACTGTTATTTCTGGGGCCAGGATCTTAAATCTATCCTCCTGCTTTTGGGCCTGCTGCTGGGCCTGTGTGAGAGCTGAGCGCAGGGCTGAGAGCTCCAGCTGAGCCTCCCTCTCTTTCTTCCTGACCAGCTGCAGCTCTTCCTGGATGGCATGTACCTCTGCTGCCCCCTCTTGTGTGGAGGGCTCCATGCTCTCCTCCTGGCCCTGCATCAGACTCTGTAGAGGGAGGACAGTGTAGTGTTATGTTATGACAGTTTTACTACTTGAGACTCTGTTGAAAGTTTTTTGGTATGTTACGCATGTGTGCTTGTGTGAGTCTAGTCTAATTTATATAAGCTAGTGTGGAAATGTACAGTTTCATAACAGAGAGAGAGAGAGAGAGAGAAAGAGAGAGAGAGAGAGAGAGAGAGAGAGAGAGAGAGAGAGAGAGAGAGAGAGAGAGAGAGAGAGAGAGAGAGAGAGAGAGAGAGAAATACACACACAATGTGTTCTCCAATGTCTCAGAATTTACCTGGATAAAAGTCCCTTTCTCTTTTAGTAGGTTCTGCAGTTGCTCTGCCTCTCCCGTTCTCTCCCTCTCTCTCTCCTTCCGCAGCTCGCACATCTCCCGTTCCCGTGATGACAGCTGCCTGTGCAGCTCCTGCAGCTGGCCCGTCCGCTCGCCAATCACCTGGGAGAGCCTATCAGAGCAGTCCTGAGAGAGAGGAGGCGGTAGGGAAGTAGAGGGAGAGGAAAATGGTGTGGAGAGAGAGAGGTGGAAAAAAGAAAAGAGAATCTGAAATCGACTATCGCTTTATATGTCCATTCTACGGTATATCATTCAATTTCTATAATATACTGCTGTTGGGCTGGGTGCACTGAAAAGCTGATATGAGCTGATTCTCAGAGACTGATCCTAGATCAGTGGTGTGTGTGTGTGTGTGTGTGTGTGTGTGTGTGTGTGTGTGTGTGTGTGTGTGTGTGTGTGTGTGTGTGTGTGTGTGTGTGTGTGTGTGTGTGTGTGCGTGCGCGTGCGTGTGTGTTTGTGTGTGTGTGTGTGTGTGTGTGTGTGTGTGTGTGTGTGTGTGTGTGTGTGTGTGGTACCTGTATATACTGGTCCTTGGTGCTGATGGTGCTGAGCAGGTCCTGGACCTGTGCTTGGTGTTCGTGGCTCTGGCGGTTGCGGTCTGACAGAAGTTCCTGGAACAGTTTCTCCTTCAGTGCGAGGCGAGCCTTCAGCTCCTCCACCACCTCACTGGGGCCTGCCTGGACCTTAGCCAGGAGGGCTGCCGTCAGGTCCTACAGACAGACAGACAGACAGACAGACAGACAGACAGACAGACAGACAGACAGACAGACAGACAGACAGATTATCAGTACACCTGTTGTATTTGTAAGGGTCAGAAATAAGAGCAGGATTTTCTTGTTGGACTAGCATTGCAAGTCACTTATTTCAGCCAACAATGAAAAGCTTCAACAATGGGCAGAAATTAGTAGACTGGTTGCACTTTGGGTACAAGAGCAAACAGAATGCAAACTGGTGCTATAGCCAGTCCTCACTAGCGTGACCTAGCGTAGATTTAGTTTGGTGTGTGTCCGGGGAACAGTGGGTTAACTGCCTTGCTCAGGGGAAGAACGACATATTTTCACCTTGTCAGCTCAGGGACTCGATCCAGCAACCTTCCAATTCCTGGCCCAACACACTAACCACTAGGCTCCCTGCCATATGTGTAGTGTATGTGTGTGTGTGTTTACCTGTGTCTCCCGGCTGCGTGTCTGCAGGGCAAACTGTAGCTGGTTGATGAGTGTGTCTCTCTCTCTCAGAGTGCTCTTCTCTCTCTCCTCACTCTGCTGCTGGAGCCACTGCAGGTTCCTGTGGGCTTCTGCTGCCTGCTCCACATCCAGCTCCTTACCCCGCACCAACGCGTCCAGACTCTATACAAACACAGTCTAAACATATCAATGTACTGTAGGACACACAGTCTAAACATATCAATGTACTGTATGACACACAGTCTAAACATATCAATATACTGTAGGACACACAGTCTAAACATATCAATATACTGTAGGACACACAGTCTAAACATATCAATGTACTGTAGGACACACAGTCTAAACATATCAATGTACTGTATGACACACAGTCTAAACATATCAATATACTGTATGACACACAGTCTAAACATATCAATATACTGTAGGACACACAGTCTAAACATATCAATGTACTGTAGGACACACAGTCTAAACATATCAATGTACTGTAGGACACACAGTCTAAACATATCAATATACTGTATAAACTCTAGATGTACTTGTGTGTGTATTCTCATTGTTGCTCAAGGTATCTTTTTTGTGTGTGTGTGTGTGTGTGTGTGTGAGCATGTGTGTGCGTGTGTGTTTGTGTGTGTGTGTGCAAATGTGTGTGTGTGTACCGTGATGGTCTCCTGGTTGTTGAGCAGTATGCAGCGGAGTCTCTCCAGGTCTCGTTCTTTCTCTCGGAGGGCCAGCTGTAGACTCCTCACCTGCTCCTCCCTCTCCTCCAGACAACGGAACTTCTCATCTATAGACCGCTGGACAGAGAGAAAGAACATGTATTATTCTGGACAGAGAGAAAGAACAGTATTATCATTATTATTATTATGATCAGTATTATTATTATGACCAGTATTATTATTATGAGCATTATTATTATTATTATTATAATCAATATTATTATTATTATTATTATGACCAGTATTATTATTATGATCAATATTATTATTATGATCAGTATTATTATTATTATTATTATTATTATTATTATTATTATTATTATTATTATCAATATTATTATTATTATGATCAATATTATTATTATTATGTTCAGTATTATTATTATTATTATTATTATTATTATCAATATTATTATTATTATGATTTTACATTTTACATTTAAGTCATTTAGCAGACGCTCTTATCCAGAGCGACTTACAAGTACATACATTCATACTTTTTTGTACTGGCCCCCCGTGGGAATCGAACCCACAACCCTGGCGTTGCAAGCGCCATGCTCTACCAACTGAGCCACACGGGGCCCTTCAGTATCCTTATTATTATGATCGGTATTATTATTATTATTATTATTATTATTATTATTATGTTCAGTATTATTATTGTTATTATTATTATTATTATTATTATGTTCAGTATTATTATTATTATTATTATTATTATTATTATGTTCAGTATTATTATTATTATTATTATGTTCAGTATTATTGTTATTATTATTATTATTATTATTATGTTCAGTATTATTATTATTATTATTATTATTATTATTATGTTCAGTATTATTATTATTATTATTATGTTCAGTATTATTATTATTATTATTATTATTATTATTATGTTCAGTATTATTATTATTATTATTATGTTCAGTATTATTATTATTATTATTATTATTATTATGTTCAGTATTATTATTATTATTATGTTCATTATTATTATTATTATGATCGGTATTATTATTAGTAGTAGTAGTATTAGGATCTTATTATTATGATCATCATTATTAGCCAACTGACATTTACTCCTGAGGTTCTGACTTGTTGCACCCTCGACAACTACTGTGATTATTATTATTTGACCATGCTGGTCATTTATGAACATTTGAACATCTTGGCCATGTTCTGTTATAATCTCCACCCGGCACAGCCAGAAGAGGACTGGCCACCCCTCATAGCCTGGTTCCTCTCTAGGTTTCTTCCTAGGTTCTGGCCTTTCTAGGGAGTTTTTCCTAGCCACCGTGCTTCTACACATGATTTGCTTGCTGTTTGGGGTTTTAGGCTGGGTTTCTGTACAGCACTTTGAGATATCAGCTGATGTAGGAAGGGCAATATAAATACATTTGATTTGATTTGATTATTATTAAGATCAGTATTATTATTATTATGATCACTATTATTTAAATATTATTATAATAATTATGATCATTATTATTATTATTATTATGATCACTATTGTTATTATCTTATTATCATTACATTATTATGATCTTATTATTGTTATGTTATTATTATTATTATGATGATTATTTTGAATATTATGATTATGATGATCCAGTATGTGTGTGTTCTTACCTCCAGTGCTCTGTCCCTGTCCCTGATGCGTTCTCTCAGTTTGTCCATCAGAATATCTCTGGGTTTGGAGCTGTCTACTGATTCCAGGAGCTCAGAGTACTCCTACACACACAGAGCGAGATAGGGTTAGTGTGTATGTGCTTAAGTCTGTATGTGTGTGCACTTATGTGTATGTTCAGTGTGTGTGTGTGTGTGTGTGTGTGTGTGTGTGTGTGTGTGTGTGTGTGTGTGTGTGTGTGTGTGTGTGTGTGTGTGTGTGTGTGTGTGTGTGTGTGTGTGTGTGAGTGTGTGTGTGTCTCACCTGTAGCTGGCTCTCCTTGTCCTGTAGGGAGAGTTTGAGCTGTGTGATGTTCTTGTCTCTCTCCTGAACCTCCATGTGCTTCTCTGCTTCGCTCTCCTTCTGCTGAGCCTCTTTAGCCTGCAGCGCAGAGCGGGACTGAGCCAGGGCACTGAGCAAGTCCTACGGTGGGACAGAGGATAGGTTACACACACCTCCTACATCACAGGGGTTCAGACACACAGACAGACGCACGCACGCACGGACGTACGTACACACACGCACACACACTGACCTTGTTGTGTTTGTCGGTGACCTCCCTATGCTGCAGTGCCTCCTTTAGATCAGAGTGGAGCCTGTCTTTAGCTCTGGTCAGGTCCTCAGCCTGTCTCTGGCTCTGTCTTTGAGCTCTTTGACTGGCTTCCAGCTCCAGACCCAGGGTAAACAGAGAGCTCTGTACCCCCACTAACTCACCCTGCAGCTGGGCTAGACCCGAAACCTCACTGCCTCCCTCTGGAGCCTGGGAGAGCAGACCAAACAAACAAGAATCCCTGGGGTTAGTCTGGGCATGGGGAGGAAGGGTGTCTGTCTCCATCTATCTATCAACAGTTGGGTTATTATGGCTCTTCATTAACCCGTATCCTGCTCAGTGTTTTATCTGGATCTGTCTGGGGTGTGTGAGGTCTCACCTGTTGCGTGATCTGGTTGTGGTGGGCCATCTCTCTCAGTTTACACAGTGTGGTGTTCTGCCCCTCAATTAACTGGTACAACTCCTGGGCCTGAGGAAGAATATTCAGTAGTGTAAAGTACTTCAGTAGAAATACTTTAAAGTACTACTTAAGTCGTTTTTGGGGGGTATTTGTTCTTTACTATTTATATTTTTGACAACTTTTACTTTTACTTCAGTATATTTCTAAAGAAAATAATAAACTTTTTACTCCATACATTTTCCCTGACATCAAAAGTACTCGTTACATTTTGAATGCTTAGCAGGACAGAAAAATGGTCCAATTCACGCACTTATCAAGACATCAACATCCCTGGTCACCCTGCTTTCTCTGATCTGGCAGACTCACGGACTCACGAAACACACATGCTTTGTTTGGAAATTATGTCTGAGTGTATGAGTGTGCCCCTTGCTATCCGTAAATGAAAAAGATTAGCTTAATATAAGGAATTTGAAATGATTTATACTTTACATTTTATTTTGATACTTAAGTATATTTTAGCAATTACATTTACTTTTGATACTTAAGTATATTTAAAACGAAATTTACTCAAGTAGTATTTTACTGGGTGACTTTCACTTTTACGTGAGTCCTTTTCTATTAAGGTATCTTTACTTTTACTCAAGTTTGACAATAGGGTACTTTTTCCTCCACTGGGAATATTCTGTAAATCACTGCTGATGTAATGGTTGGTCTCTGTAGCTGAGTTGAATATTCTGTAAATCACTGCTGATGTAATGGTTGGTCTCTGTAGCTGAGTTGAATATTCTGTAAATCACTGCTGATGTAATGGTTGGTCTCTGTAGCTGAGTTGATAGCGCATGGCGCTGCAATCCCAGGATTGTGGGTTTAATTCCCGGGACCACCCAGACGTCTGCATGGCGACTGTACGTCGCTTTGGATAAAAGTGTCTTCTAACTGGCACATATTACTATTATTTTAGTCACCAGGCTCAAATGTTTCTGGGGCGGTGATTCATGGTAGACAACACACCTCGTTGTCCTTGGTACTGACAGAGTCGGTCAGGCCCTGGATGGTGTGTTCTTGGTTCTGAGCTGCCTGACGGATAGAACGCAGATCACACTCCATCTCACTGAGCTTCTCCTGCAGCTTCTGGAGAGGGGGAGGGAGATGGGGAGAGGGAGAGGGAGAGAGAGAGAGAGATTTATTCTTATGTGCTCCAATGTTTCTCTGTAGCAGTGCTGTTTGGTGTGTGCGCGTGAGTGTGTGCGCGCATTCATGTGTATATATGTGTGCGCTGAGTGTGCGCGTGTGAATGCACATGCTTGTGTGCATGTGTGTGTGTTGTATGGATGGGTAATGTCTCTGTGTAGCTGTACTGTTTGGTGTGTGTGTTGTATGGATGTGTAATGTTTCTGTGTAGCTGTACTGTTTGGTGTGTGTGTTGTATGGATGTGTAAGGTCTCTGTGTAGCTGTACCGTGTTGTTGGCCTCGCTCTCCTGGATCTTGGTCTGCAGGGACTGGACCTGGAGCTGGGCCTTCTGCAGCTCACTGATACACTGACCTGCTGCACATTCATACTGGTTCAACTGGCTATGCTGCTCCTCGATCAGAGTCTGGAATACACACATACACAGGGGTGAACACACACACACACACACACACACCCACACACACACACACACACACACACACACACACACACACACACACACACACACACACACACACACACACACACACACACACACACACACACACACACAGAGGTTAACCTGCTGTAGCCAGACAAAACAGTAACCTGCTGTAGCCAGACAACACAGTATTACAATCCAACCTGCTGTAGCCAGACAACACAGTATTACAATCCAACCTGCTGTAGCCAGACAACACAGTATTACAATCCAACCTGCTGTAGCCAGACAACACAGTATTACAATCCAACCTGCTGTAGCCAGACAACACAGTATTACAATCCAACCTGCTGTAGCCAGACAACACATTATTACAATCCAACCTGCTGTAGCCAGACAAAACAGTATTACAATCCAACCTCCTGTAGCCAGACAACACAGTATTACAATCCAACCTGCTGTAGCCAGACAAAACAGTATTACAATCCAACCTGCTGTAGCCAGACAACACAGTATTACAATCCAACCTGCTGTAGCCAGACAAAACAGTATTACAATCCAATCTGCACCAAGCTGGGCTGCAGGGTTAGAGTCAATTCCATTTCAATTCTAGTCAGTTCAGGAAGAACACTTTGACCAGCTAGGCTGGATTTGAAATGGAATTGACCCCAACCCTGCATCGCTGTGTTGGTAACTGGACTGTACTTTTGAAACCAAACATGATGTTCACTCAGCTGTGTTATTAAAAGCAGATTTATCCTGAGGATATTCTCTCGTGTGTGTGTGTGTGGGGGGGGGGGGGGGGGGGGTATCTAGTGCTGCTCTTAACCTATCTTATATAACCATAACCTATCTTAGCATCACCCTTAGACCCTTACAGCATTAACATGTCAGCATTCACATCCTATATTTATAGGTTCTCGCTATGCTACCCTACACTACACTACATTACACTACGCTACACTACATCACCCTACGCTACACTACATTACACTACGCTACATCACCCTACGCTACACTACATTACACTACACTACATTACCCTACACCACACTACATTACCCTACGCTACACTACATTACCCTACGCTACACTACATTACCCTACACTACATTACACTACGCTACACTACATTACCCTACACTACATTACCCTATGCTACATTACACTACACTACCCTATGCTACCCTACATTACACTACGCTACCCTACCCTACATTACACTACGCTACCCTACATTACACTACTCTACCCTATGATACCCTACATTACCCTACGCTACATTACACTACCCTACACTATGCTACCCTACATTACCCTACGCTACATTACACTACCCTACGCTACATTACGCTACGCTACCCTACGCTACTCACACACACACACACACACACACACACACACACACACACACACACACACACACACACACACACACACACACACACACACACACACACACACACACACACACACACACACACACACACACACACACACACAGACACAGAGATTTAAGTGCTACAGAGTGCACATCCTCTAATGTGCATCTTCTCTGGAGAGGGGGAAGGAGAGGTTTAGGTGATGGACAGCTGGATTACCCAGCTAAT
Source organism: Salvelinus fontinalis (assembly GCF_029448725.1). NCBI lineage: Eukaryota > Metazoa > Chordata > Actinopteri > Salmoniformes > Salmonidae > Salvelinus > Salvelinus fontinalis. Next base: position 11,233,105 of record NC_074681.1, on the reverse strand, counting down.
TAGCTAGGAGCATGGAGAGAACGGGAATATTCTCACGGTTGGAAGCACTGCACTGTGTGCTGGATTCACAGACAACCAAGTAACCTCCTGGAATATTCTTTACATCTAACAGATTATTAAATATGCCACAAATACGATTTGTAGTAAAATAAGGTATCCTATTGAAAGAAAAACACTCCTTCGGATTTTACTATCTGGCAAGTTTGAGCAAAGACAATAACATGAGATTAGTGAGCCGATGTCCAGAGCTGGCTTGAGAGCCGGCTGGAGAGCTGCTGTGGTATACCTGGTGGGGGCGCGGGAGAGGACACTCATGATACAGATCCTCCCACAGCTCCTCCATCTCAGCCAGGTCCAGACCCCCATCCATCTCACTGTCCAGCCTGATCAGAGGGGCCTCCACGTCGGGTACATGGCCATGAATCTCCCCCTCTCCATTCGGACTTCGATGCAGCAACCCCAAGGCCGGCTCATAGAAGCAAAGTCTGGAGCTTCTATTGCTGGGGCTCTGTCTGAGCAGCACAGGCAATCTGCTTCCCTTGGGGCTCTGGACGGGCCGGTACACACAGTTCTGGACCAGGCAGAGGGCCAGGGAGAGGTGGGATGCGGATCTCAGCGGGGTCACCAGGTCGTGCTCCTCAGACAGGGAGTCAGAGAACCGGTCATCCAGGGGGTCCCGGGGGTACCCTAGCCCCTCGGCCCCATCTTGGATAGCAGACAGCCGGGTAGATTCTCCAGCTATGTCCAGGGAGTCTATGGAGGGGCTGGAGCTGGCTCGACCCATCAGGGTACGGTCACTGTCTGAAGCCCGGGACTGAAGCTTGGACCCAGGGACCAGTGTGAGCGAGGAGTGGGTCCCCTCTGGCTCTTCCTCCCCTCCTCTACCTCTTTCTACTCCAATCACACTGGCCGAATACCTCGTCGATGGGCCACAGGAAATACTTCGTGCCAACTTCCTTGGTACTTTACACACAGCCTCGTAGTCCGAGTCCACGACTCGCCACGCTGTGCACCCTTGGCACTTCCTATGTGAAGGTGTGACTGTCCCACAGCGTTGTGACCCCACAGCCGTCCCCTCTGACACTGGGCATTGAGGGCGATGCCCATGATGATGACCCCCGAACTCCAACCCCTCTTCAGCCCAGGACTCATACAGAGAGTACACCAAGTCCTCCTGGAGCAGAGCACAGTACTTAGCATGGGTCAGACCAGACATGTCCACCATACCTTCCCCCTGTACCCCTCCTCCCGTACCCCCAGGCCCGGTAACAACCCCTCCACCACCGCCACCCTCCTCCCCGTTGGTCTTCCGGTAGAGGCCTCCGATGAGACCCCGTAGCCGGTGTTTCTCCTGGAGCAGCCTCTGCAGCCGTTCGATGGACAGAGCCTCCACACGGGCGACGACCGTATCAAACCTGTACATACGCTCTAGTATGAAGGCACACTTGGAGCAGGCGAATTCGCCGCGCCCATCCCGGGTCAGCTCTCGCCCCAGGGCGTGGGACAGAAGCACTTGGAGGTTGAGTTTGGAGGCGGGGTGGAAGATCCACCGGCGTTGGTTACCGCAGAGCTCACGCGCGCAGACACGACACGCCTCCTTCATTCTGATGTCCAGCATTCCACACACACACTCAGACAGAGGCCAATCACCTTAGCTTGAAGACTTTAGTCTAATGGTGAAATACTGTTTACTGTCAAGTGTCCTATAAATAATAAATAACAATTGATTGATGGAGGTGAATAAGATGATGCTATTGGCTCCAATATGACTAATGCTCATCCTTCAGAATAATCACTTTAAATCTCTGTGTAAAGATCATTGAAGATGGGAATATATTGCATGTAACAGTCCTCTTTCTCTCTCTTCAGAAGATGAATAAATACCACTAACACTTCATAAAAACAACAGATAGGCAGTCATTAAGGAAATACTAATATTGGCACTGGTAGCCTGCAGGGAAACGCACACAGCAGCAAGTAAAAGAGATGCTCACAAAATCCAATGCTCTTGACATAATGACTATTTTTATTTCATAACCCGACCAGCGTTGTTGCTTCAGTAGGACTATGAAGAATTTGGGTGAATTGTAATTGCATATTGCTTGAGCAGATGGCAGCCAGCAAGTTTTCCAGTATCCTTGGTCACCGATTCTGTTGCATTCCGTATTGGATATTCTGAAGAGATGGGTTAAAGTCCGAAAGGGAAAAATAAAGTCATTCTGGTGTCATGCGCCTTGCATATTCCCTAAATACACAAACCACCAGACTTTTCACTCCAGGTGACTTCATCTCGCGTTTACCAAAACAAGAAAAACACGCGCACGTTCCGCTGCATCACTTATATTAGCTGTCATTGGGAGGCTCGCACTGTCAGATAGATTATCACCGGTACGTTAGGCTACGGCGGTATCGCTTTAACTGAAGATCGTCACCGCGGATAATTGACACACCAAAACAATTCATTCGGTAGCGGCAATCAGGTCATCCGCAATCATTTGACATTCATTCATGATTTACAATGTCAACAGTGGAGTTAGCTCACTTCAGCCCCGCGATCCTTTGGGCACACAATGATGTGGCAGCTTTGTAGCACTGGCTAGACCTGGCTGCAGGCACGGAGCGCACCATTTCATGCAATAGGGGTGCAAGATATCTAATCGTCTATATCAAGAGGTTAAAAAGTGTCCCTATCTGACATGATAATACACGTTTTTTCTTTCATAAAATGAGCTAAATTTCGGTCTATTTTGTTAAAGATGTTGAATAAAATACTTTGACGATCTCTAATGCTCCCCAGGATGCCCTTAGTTATTCTGGTCCACTCTACACTAAGCTTTTGTATTCGCTTCAACGAACTGGTGAAATGCATATTACCGTGTAGTAACATGGTGACAGTAGTGACGCTCTGAAACGTAAATGACTTTATATTCACAGTGTTTTGCATAAACTCTTGTAAGCCAGTAGAAATAATCTAAATGAAAACATCATTTTCTCTGCTTTGTTCATTACCACCAGGCTATTTTTGTGCTTTTATGGGGCCAATACCAATTACTGAAACAGAACCACATACTCAGTCAGAATACCACATACTCAGTCAGAATACATTTCGTGATATCAAATTCAATGTGGAATTGATTATATATTTAACAAAGCAAAAAAAACATTTACCTCCTTGGGTAGCATGTTTAGATAATACACACACACACACACGCACGCACGCACGCACGCACGCACGCACGCACACACACACACACACACACACACACACACACACACACACACACACACACACACACACACACACACACACACACACACACACACAGCCCAAGGGTTGACTTGAACTAATTTCCACTGAACAGGCCGAGCAGGCTGCATAACCTTTCCTTCCTCATATTGAGCCTCCTCTATATGCAAATAAGATCTCATAAATACACTTACAAGTAAATGCCATTAATGCATTGCAAAGCAGAGGGGATACATTTTACATAGATTTTCCTATTGTCAAACCATTTCAGTTGGTAGAGCATGGCTGCACTGCCAGGGTTGTGGGTTCGATTCCCGGGGCCTCCCATTTGTAAAATGTATGCATGCATGAAATGTAAGTCGCTTTGGATAAAAGCGTCTGTTAAATGGCATATATTATTATATATTATCAGGCAAACACTTCCAGGTGGATGGTTCCAATGTTCCAATGGTTCCAATGGTTCCAGATCTGGCATGTATGGCATGATTGTATGAGTGAAGATACACTGTAAAGGTAGTGGCTCTAGAACTCAACAGATCTCAACAGATGGGCTGGCCACAGCTCTCATAGTGCTGCTTGCTGTTGAGTGTAACAACAAAGTGCTTCTATTCTACTCCATACACTTAGGGCCTGGAGTCTTTCCTGTCTGACCACATGTCCTGACCAGGGAGAACTCTGGACTCTAGTTATAGCATATAGTCATGTGGTCAAGAATCATTATTGTATTGTATTCTACTATATTATATTATATTCTATTCAAGAACTCCATATCACAGGAGGCCCAGGCTCCAATGCCTTCAACCAGGCGCCTGTGTTTGGGAAATAGACTACAACACAAGGCTATCCATTACAGTTAGTCATCAGGAAGAGTGATTTAAAGCAGAGAGGGAAACACAGTGACACAAGGACAAGAGGGCCATAAAACCGGTTACTACAACTACATATGCTACAAGACCAGAACAAAGAGAGGGGCACTAGTTGTGCAGTATGCACCGGCACTGCTGGATGTGGGACTGCTATTGTAGCCTGTGCTGTGAATGGAGGGGTGTAGACTGATATGTTGAAATATGAAGGTAAACCGGATTTGCTAGAAACATGAGGCAACATGAGAGACGCTGCCGCATACAAATTAACTTACTGACAATAAATTAACTTACTGACAATAAATTAACTTACTGACAATAACAATAAATTAACTTACTGACAAGGGAAACCCAATGACATTGAAACATCACATTTGGCTACAAACTTTAAAATATGGTTTGGCTGTGTGAATAAATGAGCTGTACAAAACCACATTACCCAGAATGCTCTAGGGTCATAGGTTTCCACAGTGACCAGTGACTGTGTATCCCTGAGGGTGTGCACACAGACAGTCATGCACTCACACTGTGACTGCACATATCAGCTTTGATTCTCAAAATAGCATGCTGCCTCAGAACAGAATGTTACAAATGGCCACTAGGTCCAAGTCTCTCTTGGAAAAGGAATGGGTTAAACCAAAAGGGATGGGTTAAACCAAAGGGGATGGGTTAAACCAAAAGGGATGGGTTAAACAAAATGGATAGGTTACCAAAAAGGATGGGTTAAACCAAAGGGGATGGGTTAAACCAAAGGGGATAGGTTAAACCAAAAGGGATGGGTTAAACAAAATGAATAAGTTACCAAAAAGGATGGGTTAAACCAAAGGGGATGGGTTAAACCAAAGGGGATGGGTTAAACCAAAAGGGATGGGTTAAACAAAATGGATAGGTTACCAAAAAGGATGGGTTAAACCAAAGGGGATGGGTTAAACCCAAGGAGATGGGTTAAACCAAAAGGGATGGGTTAAACCAAAAGGGATGGGTTAAACCAAAAGGGATGGGTTAAACCAAAAAGGATGGGTTAAACCAAAAGGGATGGGTTAAACCAAAGGGGATGGGTTAAACCAAAAGGGATGGGTTAAACAAAATGGATAGGTTACCAAAAAGGATGGGTTAAACCAAAGGGGATGGGTTAAACCCAAGGGGATGGGTTAAACCAAAAGGGATGGGTTAAACAAAATGAATAGGTTACCAAAAAGGATGGGTTAAACCAAAGGGGATGGGTTAAACCAAAAAGGATGGGTTAAACCAAAGGGGATGGGTTAAACCAAAGGGGATGGGTTAAGCCAAAAGGGATGGGTTAAACCAAAGGGGATGGGTTAAGCCAAAAGGGATGGGTTAAAACCAAAATGGATGGTTTAAACCAAAAGGATTTGGTTAAACCAAAAGGGATGGTTTAAACCAAGCATTCCCAAACTGGGTTACGCGCAATGCCGTCGAGGGTACGACAAATAAAAATGTGATTCACATTTAACAAAAAATAAATAATAATAATATTTAGAAAAAAGATAAATCATTTCTTCACATATTCAAAGAGTACATTTATATTTTCCAATGGGGCTATACATTTGGGTAAGGTTTTTTTCTCGCCTGAGTAGCCTCGTTTCACTGCCAAAAATAAAATTTAACCATCTAGTGTTCAGCGAAATAACAACAACATGTCAAATACAGATAGCCTGGTTAAATAATTAACATCCAATCACGTTAACTGTTACTCTCTCACGGGAAACCTTCACTCTTGCGCAGACATTTCGAAATGAAACATAACAATTTGAAACACAAGCCACGGGAGTTTTTTGAGCGAGAATAAAGACGTCTTTCGAGTAGTAAGACATGTATAAATGCAACAGATACCATTAATAAGAAGGGGCTAGAAGCGTCTTAAATGGTGAGCTACCGAGTGGCTAAGACAGGCACGCCCTATACTATTGTGGACGACTTAATTCTACCTGCTGCCGCGGACGCTGGGAGAAAAGGCCAAAAAAACTATACAGACAATGTCTTCATCAAACAACACTGTTTCACGACGCATCAGTGACATGGCAGGAGATTTTTTTGTAACAATTACTGCTTTGCATACAAGCCAGTGAATTCTATGCGTTACAGCTAGATGAGTCAACAAAAGTGGCGGGCCTGGCACAGCTCCTGGTATGTCTGTTATATTTATGGAGGGGTCAATTAAGGAAGACATTCTCTTTTGCAAACCACTGGAAACCAGGACAACAGGAGAGGATATTTTTAAAGTACTGGACAGCTTTATGACACCAAATGGACTTTGGTGGTCAAGATGTATTGGTATCTGTACTGGTGGCTCAAAAGCCATGACAGGGAGACATAGTGGAGTGGTAACGCGCATGCAAACAGTTTCCCCCGACACCACTTGGGTACACTGCAGCATCCACCGAGAGGCTCTTGCTGCCAAGGGAATGCCTGACAGCTTGAAAGATGTTTTGGACACAACAGTGAAAATGGTTAACTTTGTTAAAGCAAGGCCTCTGAACTCTCGTGCATTTTCTGCATTATGCTATGATATGGGCAGCGACCATGTAACCCTTTTACAACATACAGAAGTGCACTGGTTATCAAGGGGCAAAGTATTGACACGTTTTTTTGAATTGAGAGAAGAGCTTAAAGTTTTCTTTAATGACCATCATTTTCACTTGTCTGACTGCTTGCATGATGATGAGTTTCTCACACGACTGGCCTATCTGGGTGATGTTTTTTCTCACCTGAATGATCTGAATCTAGGATTACAGAGACTCTCCGCAACTATATTTAATGTGCAGGACAACATTAAGGCTGTAATTAAGAAGTTGGAGCTCTTTTCTGTCTGCATTAACAAGGACAACACACAGGTCTTTCCATCATTGTATGATTTTTTGTGTGCAAATGAACTCAAGCTTACAGACAATGTCAAATGTGACATAGCGAAGCACCTGAGTGAGCTGAGTGCGCAATTACGCAGGTACTTTCCTGAAACGGACGACACAAACAACTAGATTCGTTGTTCCTTTCATGCCCTGCCTCCAGTCCACTTACCGGTAAACAAGAGAGACTCACCGAAATTGCAACAAGCAGTTCTGTGAATTTTTTATATAATCAGAAGCCACAGCCAGATTTCTGGATAGGGCTGCGCTCATAGATTTCTTACCTTGGCAAATCACGTTAACACTCTTTGTCACTTCCCACAAGCCGGGTCGTGACAAAAACTCACACTCATTCTTATGTTTAATAAATGTATCGTATAGTGTGTGCATGGCAGGCTTACAATGATGGCAAAAAACAACATTTGAGAGTATGCTGACCCTGGTGCTAGAGGGGATACGCGGCTGGAGGTTGAATGTTTGAAGGGGTACAGGACTATAAAAAGTTTGGGAACCACTGATTTTAACCAAAAGGGGTGGGTTACCCCAGAAGGGATTGGTTAAACCAAAATAGATGGGTTAAACCAAAGGGGATGGGTTAAACCAAAAGGGGTGGGTTAAACCAAAAGGGATGGGTTAAACCAAAGGGGATGGGTTAAACCAAAAGGGATGGGTTAAACCAAAAGGGATGGGTTAAACCAAAAGGGATGGGTTAAACCAAAGGGGATGGGTTAAACCAAAAGGGATGGGTTAAACCAAAAGGGATGGGTTAAACCAAAAGGGATGGGTTAAACCAACGGGGATGGGTTAAACCAAAGGGGATGGGTTAAACAAAAAGGGGATGGATTAAATCAAAAGGGATGGGGTAAACCAAAAGGGATGGGTTAAACCAAAGGAGATGGGTTAAACCAAAAGAGACGGGTTAAACCAAAAGGGATGGGTTAAACCACAAGGGATGGGTTAAACCAAAAGAGATTGGTTAAACCAAAAGGGATGGGTTAAACCAAAGGGATGGGTTACCAAAAGGGATGGGTTCACCCAAAAGGGATGAGTTAAACCAGAAGGGAATGATTATCAAAAGGGATGGGTTAACCCAAAGGGGATAGGTTACCAAAAGGGATGAGTTAAACCAGAAGGGAATGATTATCAAAAGGGATGGGTTAACCCAAAGGGGATAGGTTACCAAAAGGGATGAGTTAAACCAGAAGGGAATGATTATCAAAAGGAATGGGTTAACCCAAAGGGGATAGGTTACCAAAAGGGATGAGTTAAACCAGAAGGGAATGATTATCAAAAGGGATGGGTTAACCCAAAGGGGATAGGTTACCAAAAGGAATGGGTTAACCCAAAGGGGATAGGTTACCAAAAGGGATGAGTTAAACCAGAAGGGAATGATTATCAAAAGGGATGGGTTAACCCAAAGGGGATAGGTTACCAAAAGGGATGGGTTATTTGGGCGGCAGGTAGCCTAGTGGTTAGAGCATTGGGCCAGTAACCGAAAGGTTGCTAGATTGAATCCCTGAGCTGACAAGGTAAAAATCTGCTGCTCTGCCCCTGAACAAGGCAGTTAACCCACTGTTCCTTAGGCCGTCATTATAAATAAGAATTTGTTCTTAGCTGACTTGCCTAGTAAAATAAAAAATGAAAAGGGATTGGTTAACCCAAATTGATGTCTTGGTTTATTTAAAGTCAAGAGTAATACATGATTCATAACAAAAACCTGTATGTGATTGTGCTAAAATGCTTCATTTTCAAACCCATGTAGACTTCATTATCTTACCATATGATGGTGTATGGCAGCCATTTTCTCTGAGGGCAGAGTTGACCTTGTATGTCCTAGGTCAGTTCCTCACTAATGCCTGATTATGGGGGGCTTAAAATTACAGTCTGGGGTTAGTTGGGGGTCCTTGATTAAGTTTGTTGAGGATTTGGGGTTTAAAATTACAGTCTGTGGGTAGTTGGGGGTCCTTGATTAATTTAGTTGAGGATTTTGGGTTTAAAATGAGGACTGCTTCAGTACTCTCCAGTAGAGTCCACTGCTAAATCAGATAGTGCCTTCAAACTCCTCTTTAAGCATTGTCACGTTCCTGACCTATTTCTGTTAGTTTGTTATATGTGTTAGTTGGTCAGGACGTGAGTTTGGGTGGGCATTCTATGTTTTCTGTTTCTGTGTTGGTTTATTGGGTTGCCTGGTATGGCTCTTAATTAGAGGCAGGTGTTTGGCGTTCCTCTAATTAAGAGTCATATTTAGGTAGGCGTTTTCACAGTGTTCGTTGTGGGTGGTTGTCTCCTGTGTCTGTGTATATGTTTGCACCATACGGGACTGTTTGCGGTTTGTTCGTTTTATGTAGTCTGTTCCTGTTCATTGCGTTCTTCACGTTAAATGTAAGTTCGTCGTTCAGGTCTGTCTGCATCGTTTATTTGTTTTGTTTGTTTATGCAAGTTTAGTTTGTTTTTCCGTCGTGTTCAATAAATCATGTCATTTCACTACGCTGCGCCTTGGTTCGATCACTACTCCACCTCTTCGGATGAAGAGGAGGAGGATTACCAATCCAGAACCAAGCAGCGTAATGTCGAGCAACGGGAGAGTATACAGGACTTGTGGAGTTGGGAGCAGGTATTTAACGGAGAAGGACCATGGGCTAAAGTGAATCACCATCCATGGGAACAGCTGGAGGCAGTTCGGAGAGCGGAGGAGAAGAGAGAGAGGAACCGGTGTTATGAGGGGACGAGTCTTGCACGGAAGCCCAAAAAGCCTGTGAGTAACAGCCAAAAATTTCTTGGGGGGGGGGGGGGGGGGGGGGCTAAGAGGTAGTGGGCCAAGGGCAGGTAGGAGACCTGCCACTTCTCAGGCTAACCGTGGAGAGCGGGAGTACGGGCAGACACCATGTTACGCAGTAGAGCGCAGGGTGTCTCCTGTACGTGTGCATAGCCCGGTGCGGGTTATTCCACCTCCCAGCACTGGTAGGGCTAGATTGGGCATTGAGCCAGGTGTCATGAGGCCGGCTCAAGGCGTCTGGTCTCCAGTGCGTCTCCTCGGCCGGCATACATGGCACCTGCCTTAAGCATGGTTTCCCCGGTTCGCCTACATAGCCCGGTGCGGGTTATTCCACCTCTCCGCACTGGTCGGGCGACCGGGAGCATTCAACCAGGTAAGGTTGGGCAGGCTCAATGCTCAAGAGAGCCAGTACGCCTGCACGGTCCGGTATTTCCGGCGCCACCTCCCCGCCCCAGCCTAGTACCTACAGTGCCTACACTACGCACTAGGCTACCAGTGCGTTTCCAGAGCCCTGTTCCTCCTCCACGCACTCTCCCTGTAGTGAGTGTATCCAGTTCGGTGCCTCCAGTTCCGGCACCACGCACTAAGCCACATGTGCGTCTCCAGAGCCCTGTACACACTGTTTCTTCTCCCCGTACTAATCCTGATGTGCTTACCCTCAGCCCGGTGCCACCAGTGCCGGTACCACGCACCAGGTGTAGAGTACGCTTTGAGAGTCCAGTGTGCCCTGTCCCTGCTCCCCGCACTAGCATGAAGGTGCGTGTCCTTAGCCCGGTGCCTACAGTTCCGGCACCACGCACCAGGTCTACAGTGCGCCTTATCCGGCCAGAGCCATCCGTCTCCCCAGCGCCATCTGAGCCATCCGTCTCCCCAGCGCCATCTGAGCCATCCGTCTCCCCAGCGCCATCTGAGCCATCCGTCTCCCCAGCGCCATCTGAGCCATCTGTCTCCCCAGCGCCGTCTGAGCCATCCGTCTGCCATGAGCCTGCAAAGCCGCCCGTCTGCCATGAGCCTGCAAAGCCGCCCGTCTGCCATGAGCCTACAGAGCCGTCCGCCAGACAGGAGCCGCTAGAGCCGTCCGCCAGACAGGAGCCGCTAGAGCCGTCCGCCAGACAGGAGCCGCTAGAGCCGTCCGCCAGACAGGAGCCGCTAGAGCCGCCCGCCAGACAGGAGCCGCTAGAGCCGTCCGTCAGACAGGATCTGCCAGAGCCGCCAACCAGACAGGATCTGCCAGAGCCGCCAACCAGACAGGATCTGCCAGAGCCGCCAGCCAGACAGGATCTGCCAGAGCCGCCAGCGAGCCATGAGCGGCCAGAGCCGTCAGCGAGCCATGAGCGTCCAGAGCCGTCAGCGAGCCATGAGCGTCCAGAGCCGTCAGCGAGCCATGAGCGTCCAGAGCCGTCAGCGAGCCATGAGCGTCCAGAGCCGTCAGCGAGCCATGAGCGTCCAGAGCCGTCAGCCTGCCATGAGCGTCCAGAGCCGTCAGCCTGCCATGAGCGTCCAGAGCCATCAGTCAGCCATGAGCTGCCCCTCAGCCAGAAGCGGCTAGTAATCCAGAACTGCCCCTCAGTCCAGAGCTGTCTCTCTGTCCGGAGCTGCCCTTCAGTCCGGAGTTGCCCCTCTATCCTAAGCTACCTCTTTATCCTAAGCTACCTCTTTATCCAGAGCTGTCTCTCTGTCCGGAGCTGCCCTTCAGTCCGGAGTTGCCCCTCTATCCTAAGCTACCTCTTTATCCTGAGCTACCTTGTCCCGGAGCTGGACTTTATCTTGGTGTTGCCCCTTAAATTAGGTGGGGGAAATAAGAGGGTGGTCATGATAAGGGGTAAACGTAAGCTGGGATTGACTATGGTGGGGTGGGGACCTCGTCCAGAGCCTGAGCCACCACCGTGGTCAGATGCCCACCCAGACCCTCCCCTAGACTTTGTGCTGGTGCGCCCAGAGTTCGCACCTTATGGGGGGGGGGGGTTATGTCACGTTCCTGACCTATTTCTGTTAGTTTGTTATATGTGTTAGTTGGTCAGGACGTGGGTTTGGGTGGGTCTGTTCCTGTTCATTGCGTTCTTCACGTTATATGTAAGTTCGTCGTTCAGGTCTGTCTGCATCGTTTATTTGTTTTGTTTGTTTATGCAAGTTTAGTTTGTTTTTCCGTCGTGTTCAATAAATCATGTCATTTCACTACGCTGCGCCTTGGTTCGATCACTACTCCACCTCTTCAGATGAAGAGGAGGAGGATTACCGTTACAAGCATAGACTGCAATCAAGCAAGAGAGAGATAGAAATAACAAATCACCACACATAGACATTTTTATAAAAAAATATATAACTTTTACTCCTTGTGGCGGGCCGGGCGCCTGCAGGCTGACCTCTGTCGACAGGTGTTTCCTCCGACACATTGGTGCGGCTGGCTTCCGGGTTAAGTGGGCGGGTGTTAAGAAGTGCGGTTTGGCGGGTCATGTTTCGGAGGACTCATGACTCGACCTTCGCCCCCCGAGCCTGTTGGGGTGTTGCAGCGATGAGACAAGATTGAAATTGGGTAGAAAACGGAGGTAAAATATTAGCATAAATGTAGCATGAATAGCATCAGCTGCCACCCACAGCACATTTCTTTCATAACATTTCTCCCTCCTGGATGGCCTGCCATTTAGATTGATCTCATTGGCTGTGGTGTCTGGAGAACCAATTAGAAGCTAGGTGTCTTAGACAACACAACTTGATATCTGTGTGTGTCAGAGTTGGCACCAGAAGGTCAGCGTGACCTATTGACAACCTCGCTGAAACACGAGCCACTTAAATGCGCACCAACACACATCCTTGCACGCACACTCACTGACATACATGGATACAGACACTTGCAAGCCTTCTGTGTTGAATACAGTCGTGCTCTGTTGTGTACACAGATATTGAACATGTTGACAGACAGGTGAACATTCTTTCTACCCTTACTATCAGGTGTAACTATAGGCCAGAAAATAATGATATTTAGTTATTTTTCTGTGGCATTAATGGGGCAAATAAATTCAAAGTTCAATATATGCCATTCCATTGCCTATGTCTGTGCATTCGTTTTCCACTTTCAAAGACCCCTCCTCAGTCTTCTAAAGAAACTGACATGGATTTGAGTAATAGTGATCCATTCAGCCTTAGTTACCGCTGGCAGTGGCCCTGGGCAATGGGACAACATCACTGTGTGAAATCTGAGCTGAGATCAGCTGTGATAGGCACATTTGCATCCTATCACAGCTAGAGCCAAGCTGTTTTACAAGGTAAAATGCCTCCAGAGGCACCTTGGGGATTTGGCTCCTTCGTGAGAAACTCACACAACAAATATGTGTAGGATTCAAAGCTGCCACCAAATGACAAGAGTCAAGAGCCTTGGGAGTCTCAGTGAGACAGGATCAAAGGAAGAATAATGGATATGACCAGAGCCATGCATCTAGAGAGTTGAGACAACTTGTAGAATGTTGAATATTGTTCTAATTCTAGACAGTGACATAGCGATGTTTAAATATTCCCAGTGTAATGTTAATGACGCTCTAACACGGCTGCCATAGAATGTTGTAGTGACATGAGAATGCATCATAATGCAGAAACCTCATTGGCCCAACTCTCTAAATACATGGCTCTGGTAATGACTAGCTATAGGTAATGACTAATATGTGGTAATGCCTGAGACGAGATGATGACTGTCGATTACGAAAACTAACAAGTAACGATGATTAGACAAACACTCTTGATCAAAATGACAGGATACACATACAGTGTACTGTGGCTTTCTTTCAACTGTATGTGAGGTATAGTGACACTTTAAATAAAGTTTGATTTCATTTAATTTGACACACAGCAGCGCATCTATTTCTATTATCTAAGCCCGCTCCAGTCAACACAGACGCATACCGTATATACCTGTTTACCGTATATACCTGTTTACTGTATATACCTGCATACTGTATATACCTATTACTGTATACCTGCATACTGTATATACCTATTACTGTATACCTGCATACTGTATATACCTGTTTACTGTATATACCTGTTACTGTATATACCTGCATACTGTATATACCTGCATAATGTATATACCTGTTTACTGTATATACCTGTTTACTGTATACATGGATAGTGTATATACCTGTTTACTGTATATACCTGTTACTGTATATACCTGTGTACTGTATATACCTGTGTACTGTATATACCTGCATACTGTATACCTGCATACTGTATATACCTGTTTACTGTATATACCTGTTTACTGTATATACCTGTTTACTGTATACCTGGATACTGTATATACCTGGATACTGTATATACCTGTTTACTGTATATACCTGTTTACTGTATACCTGGATACTGTATATACCTGTTTACTGTATATACCTGTTTACTGTATATACCTGTTTACTGTATATACCTGTTTACTGTATATACCTGGATACTGTATATACCTGTTTACTGTACATGTATACCTGGATACTGTATATACCTGTTTACTGTATATACCTGTTTACTGTATATACCTGTTTACTGTATATACCTGTTTACTGTATATCTGCATACTGTATATACCTGTTTACTGTATATACCTATTTACTGTATACTTGCATACTGTATATACCTGTTTACTGTATATACCTGTTTACTGTATATACCTGGATACTGTATATACCTGGATACTGTATATACCTGTTTACTGTATACCTGGATACTGTGTATACCTGGATACTGTGTATACCTGTTTACTGTATATACCTGTATACTGTATATACCTGTTTACTGTATATACCTGTTTACTGTATACCTGGATACTGTATATACCTGTTTACTGTATACCTGCATACTGTATATACCTGTTTACTGTATATACCTATTTACTGTATACTTGCATACTGTATATACCTGTTTACTGTATACCTGGATACTGTATATACCTGTTTACTGTATATACCTGTTTACTGTAGACCTGCGTACTGTATATACCTGTTTACTGTATACCTGCGTACTGTATATACCTATTTACTGTATACCTGCATACTGTATATACCTGTTTACGGTATACCTGTTACTGTATATACCTGCATACTCTATATACCTGCATAATGTATATACCTGTTTACTGTATATACCTGTTTACTGTATACATGGATAGTGTATATACCTGTTTACTGTATATACCTGTTACTGTATATACCTGTTTACTGTATATACCTGTTTACTGTATATACCTGCTTACTGTATACATGCATACTGTATATACCTGTTACTGTATATACCTGTTACTGTATATACCTGTTACTGTATATACCTGCATACTGTATACCTGTTTACTGTATATACCTGCATACTATATATACCTGTTACTGTATATACCTGCATACTGTATATACCTGCATACTGTATATACCTGTTACTGTATATACCTGTTACTGCATATACCTGTTTACTGTATATACTTGCATACTGTATATACCTGTTACTGTATATACTTGCATACTGTATATACCTGTTACTGTATATACCTGCATACTGTATATACCTGTTTACTGTATACCTGCATACTGTATATACCTGTTACTGTATATACCTGTTTACTGTATATACCTGTTTACTGTATATACCTGTGTACTGTATATACCTGCATACTGTATACCTGCATGCTGTATATACCTGTTTACTGTATACCTGGATACTGTATATACCTGTTTACTGTATATACCTGTTTACTGTATACCTGCGTACTGTATATACCTGCATACTGTATATACCTGTTTACTGTATATACCTGCGTACTGTATATACCTGCGTACTGTATATACCTGCATACTGTATATACCTGGATACTGTATATACCTGTTTACTGTATATACCTGGATACTGTATATACCTGTTTACTGTAGACCTGCGTACTGTATATACCTGTTTACTGTATACCTGCGTACTGTATATACCTGTTTACTGTATATACCTGTTTACTGTATACCTGCGTACTGTATATACCTGCATACTGTATATACCTGTTTACTGTATATACCTGTTTACTGTATACCTGGATACTGTATATACCTGTTTACTGTATATACCTGTTTACTGTATACCTGCATACTGTATATACCTGTTTACTGTATATACCTATTTACTGTATACTTGCATACTGTATATACCTGTTTACTGTATACCTGCGTACTGTATATACCTGTTTACTGTATATACCTGTTTACTGTATACCTGGATACTGTATATACCTGTTTACTGTATATACCTGTTTACTGTAGACCTGCGTACTGTATATACCTGTTTACTGTATACCTGCGTACTGTATATACCTATTTACTGTATACCTGCATACTGTATATACCTGTTTACTGTATACCTGGATACTGTATATACCTGTTTACTGTATATACCTGTTTACTGTATACCTGCATACTGCATATGCCTGTTTACTGTATACCTGCGTACTGTATATACCTGTTTACTGTATATACCTGTTTACTGTATACCTGGATACTATATATACCTGCATACTGTATATACCTGTTTACTGTATACCTGCATACTGTATATGCCTGTTTACTGTATATACCTGTTTACTGTATATACCTGTTTACTGTATATACCTGCTTACTGTATACATGCATACTGTATATACCTGTTACTGTATATACCTGTTACTGTATATACCTGTTACTGTATATACCTGCATACTGTATACCTGTTTACTGTATATACCTGCATACTATATATACCTGTTACTGTATATACCTGCATACTGTATATACCTGCATACTGTATATACCTGTTACTGTATATACCTGTTACTGCATATACCTGTTTACTGTATATACTTGCATACTGTATATACCTGTTACTGTATATATATGCATACTGTATATACCTGTTACTGTATATACCTGCATACTGTATATACCTGTTTACTGTATACCTGCATACTGTATATACCTGTTACTGTATATACCTGTTACTGTATATACCTGTTACTGTATATACCTGCATACTGTATATACCTGTTACTGTATATACCTGTTACTGTATATACCTGCATACTGTATATACCTGTTACTGTATATACCTGTTACTGTATATACCTGCATACTGTATATACCTGTTACTGTATATACCTGTTACTGTATATACCTGCACACTGTATATACCTGCATACTGTATATACCTGCATACTGTATATACCTGTTACTGTATATACCTGTTACTGTATATACCTGTTTTCCTGTTAATTGTGTAATGTGAGAAGCTCCCATCTAAGAATGTGACTGATGAGAATAGAGAATGTGGGCGGGCTGTTCATAAATTCATCACATCATTTGTTTACCACAGACTAAAATAACCCAGGCTCCCTCCAGGGCCGACAGCTCCCAACACAATGCTGGCATTAACAGACATAGAGACACTAACACAGACTGGTCTAGGAACGGTTTCTTACTCATCTCTAGCAGCTGCTATACTAAGATGTTATATGATATGGTAAACTATGAGTAATGTATGATGTTTACGTTGAATTCAATACAATGGCGTTTCAATTAACCACAAAGAAACCCTAATTATATTAGAAAGTAGTTTATATGTGATTACAATTTGATAATGTATTTTTCCTTAGATAGTGACCACCGACCACATGTTCTGTTGCTCATGATGTTACCCCTCTGTATGTGGCTGTCTGGTTTAAGGGGTGCTTTGTGTTGATACTTCAGCCGGGGTCAAGCTCCACCAACACCTTAGAGTGGGATCTGGCTAAAGTGGGTACTGACTCAACACTAGTGTAGAACTAGCACCTCAAAGTGCAGACTCTTTAATCAACTTAATACAGAACTCAAAGCTGATAGTGATTATGCAATATTAAAGATGGAATCCGCAGTAGGGGGACAGAGCGCCACTGGCCGCCCCGTCACCTTTGTTATTGTTTCTTGTTGCCGAGCTGAGGAGTGTCGTGCAGCATGGTGAAACAAATTCCAGTACACATTGTGCTCTTCTATCGTGCGTGCGATGATGTCAGAGGGGGAAAACTGTGTTGGTTGTTTCCAATAACTTCTTTGTTGTTGTAATACCACAAATGGACAGTTTCACCATTAAGGATCCCAGCTTCAAGTGAGTTTTTGTGTTCACTTCAGGATTCACTCACCTGCATCTCCTGCTCAATGCGTAGTCTCTCCCTGCCCAGCTCCTCCTGGTAGAACTGTAGTGGAGAGAAACAGGGGCCTTAGAAAGTTATGTGTGTGTGTACGTGTGTGTGTCTGTGTGTGCATGTGTGCGTGTGCTTGAGTAATGGTGATATCAGTCCCACAGAGCGTAATTAATATCTCCTTCTCAGAAAATCTGTACAACAGCTGTAGTGATGATCAGGTCATTCAGAGAGTAGCAGAGTACACCGCGTTCTGCTGACAGTCGTCCAACAAAATGCATCACACTACCACCCTGCCTGCTGCCACAACAACACAACTTAACACAACACACTACACAACTGGTAGATTGAACACGACTAGTTGCATGGGTTACAGAAGGCTACAGCAAATACAAATGTAATGGATTGATTCTGAAACAGATTCAAGTATTAAAGGTAGACTCAGCGAAATGACGTTGCAACCAGCAGCATCACAGGTAGCCTAGTGGTTGGAGCGTTGGACTAGTAACTGAAAGGTTGCTAGATCAAATCCCCGAGCTGACAAGGTAAACATCTGTTGTTCTGCCCCTGAACTGGGCAGTTAACCTACTGTTCCTAGACCATCATTGTAAATAACGATGTGGTCTTAACTGACTTGCCTAGATATACAAAGTAAAACATATATTGAGATCCATCAGTTGATTCAGTCACACACAGTGTTGTGGTGCACGGGTTTGCTCCGCACTGTTCACAATGTGGTAGCCAGGGCTTTGAGCCTCACTCTTCATTGCCCTTAGGTGTTGTGGAAATTGACCACATGGAATTCCTCAATCAAAATAAGATTTTGACAACTGAAAGGATATAGATGTTTTTTTTATTTTTTATGTTTTCTTGGTGAATACGTTTTGAAACCTTTACTAACCTAAGAAGAGTGGTCTGTGGGTTTAAACACACACATATGGTGTGTTGCTATGTGTTTCTTGACAGTAGTGTTTATGTGTGTGTTGCTATGTGTTTCTTGACAGGAGTGTTTATGTGTGTGTTGCTATGTGTTTCTTGACAGGAGTGTTTATGTGTGTGTGTTGCGTGTGTTACGCTGCTATAACAGGTGTGCTTCCACATTTTGACATCGTGTTTCCACGTTTCCATGTGGTTCCATCTTTTTTACATGTGTGGGGACGGGGGAGATATGGATGAAGAAGGACTGGGTGAGGAGGGGGGAGGTTTTGAAAAGCATGTTAGCTATAGCTAAAGGAGGGGCGAGGAGGGTTGAGGACGGGTGAGGAAGGGTTGAGCTATGCCTACTGAGTGAGTGAGGAATGGGTGAGACTAGGGTGAGAGATGGGTGAGGTGTCCCAGAAACCCTGTGTATGAAGCTTTTCACTTGCTATTACAGGCCTGTACACACTACAGGAACTCAGTCAGTCAAATACATACAATACATGAATAGAATAACACAATCAATTATTGAACCATTGACCCCAATACAGACCCTACACATGCACTTTTCCTCATACGTGTAACAGGGATAATATATACCTCTGCATCTCTCTCTTTCTGCAGCAGGGAGGAGGAGAGGTCCACTACCTGTCCCTCCAGCTCTCCCACCTTCAGGGCCAGGACGCTCTTCTGTCCACTCAGCTCAGTGATCAGAGCCTCCTTACAGCGCAGAGCACAGGTCAGCTCCTCGACCACCCTACAGGAGGAGAGAGAGGAGAGGAGAGAGAGGTCAGTACCATAGATACCGTGTGCTAAATTTGGACTTGTAGGAGTCCTAGGCTTTCCTCCATGAGTTTGAAGGTGTGTAATTACAGCTTTTAGGTCACTGGTTCAAATCTGGCTCACATAACCATATACCGTGTGTGTACCTGTATTTGTTGGTGTGTGATGGGGGGTGATGAGACGTGGTCTGGGTGCTCTCCTCCTCCTCTGGGCTGTCCTTCATGTCCTCCAAGAGGGTCTGGGAGCTCGACCTGGCCAGGGAGGCCACCCTCCCAGCCTCACATCGAGCTAGCTCGGCCTCCTGGAGGAAAAACATGAAAAGGTCTCGATAGCAGGCTGTGTTTAAAGCTGATCTAATAATAGAACAACTAATTTCATCTCCACAAAGAACACAACTAACTTTAGCAGTGTGTGTGTGTGTGTGTGTGTGTGTGTGTGTGTGTGTGTGTGTGTGTGTGTGTGTGTGTGTGTGTGTGTGTGTGTGTGTGTGTGTGTGTGTGTGTGTGTGTGTGTGTGTGTGTGTGTCTGTGTGTGTGTGTGTGTGTGTGTGTGTGTGTGTGTGTGTGTGTGTGTGTGTGTGCGCGAGTGTGCACGTGTGTGTACCTCCTGCAGGAGTTGTATCTTGGTCTCCAGCAACTCCTGCATGTGGTCAATCTCTTGCTGTCTCTCCTCACATCGTCTCTGTAGCTCTGCCTCATTGTGACTGGACAGGCTCTCAGCTGTTGACCTATCAGAAAAAAGGAGAGAGAAAGGGAACATTGTGATTGGTCAGGCTCTCTGCTATCGTCATATTAAAAGAGAGGAAAAAAGAGCGATAATTGTGATTGGTCTGGCTCTATTCTGTTGTCCTATCAGGGAGTGGACATTAGATGGAACATCATGTTAAGTGTCTATCAATAACTACCAACAGTCATCCACATACACTCATAACACTGTGTTGCTTGTTATTGCGCCATCGGTGCAGGGCAGACCAGTGGTGTCAGTCCTGGGTCGTTTTAGGGTTGTAGTGTGGTCAGGTCAGGACTAAGACAGGATATGAGGTCATATGAAGTATCCCTGCTATAACTCATGGGATACCCTACACCTCCCAGCTACAAATAGAGACCAGTCAGACACCCAGAGTGTAAACCTTTTATTGTGTTCACATATAGTTCTGTGATAGCGCCCTGAAAACATCACGCAGACCAAGGCTGGAATTTGGTCAAACTCGCCATAGCTATCAATAAGCATTCAGAGTCTTTGTTTACAAACTACTGTCTTTGCACACACATATGGTATTGTGAAAACACGAGCATCAACCTGTGAGGGAAGACTACTGCTTGCAGTCGTACACCCTCTGACTGTGTGTGTGTGTTTGGTTTTATTATCCTTGTGGTGACCATAAGTCCTCACAAGGATAGTAAAACAAGGACAATTCCCCAGTCCCCACAAGGAAAAAGGTTATTGTAATTTATGGCTTAGGTTTAGGGTTAGAATTAGGGTGAGAATTAGGGTTAGGTTTAGGGTAAGGAGTTAAGGTTAGGTTAGGTTAGGAGTTTGAGGTTAAGCTCAGGGTTAAGGTGAGGGTTAGGGTTATGTTTAGAGTTAGGGTTAGGGGTTAGGGAAATAGGTTTTTGAATGGGAATCAATTGTTTGGTCCCCACAAGGAGAGTGTGTGTGTGTGTGTGTGTGTGTGTGTGTGTGTGTGTGTGTGTGTGTGTGTGTGTGTGTGTGTGTGTGTGTGTGTGTGTGTGTGTGTGTGTGTGTGTGTGTGTGTGTGTGTGTGTGTGTGTGTGTGTGTGTGTGTGTGTGTGTGTGTGTGTGTGTGTGCGTCTGTGCCTTTAAGTATCTGTTTTACTGAGTCACTCAATGACGCCATTCCAGAATTCCTGCTGTGGATCCCAAAATGGCACACGCCTTCCTGTCTCCTTGGGGCGTCTGTTCTATTCCTCCTCCTCCTCCTCTCCTCTTTTCTCCTCCTCCTCTCCTCCTCTCCTCTGCATTCCTCTGTTTTTAACTCAGACCATCTGACCATGGCAGACAGCAACTAAGAAATTTAAGATTATTATTAACCAGACTGTGTAATGTTACTGCTGGGTGGATGGATGTTACTGCTGGGTGGATGGATGCTACTGCTGGGTGGACGGATGCTACTGCTGGGTGGATGGATGTTACTGCTGGGTGGATGGATGCTACTGCTGGGTGGATGGATGCTACTGCTGGGTGGACGGATGCTACTGCTGGGTGGATGGATGCAACTGCTGGGTGGATGGATGTTACTGCTGGGTGGATGGATGCTCCTGCTGAGTGGATGGATGCTCCTGCTGGGTGGATGGATGTTACTGCTGGGTGGACGGATGCTACTGCTGGGTGGATGGATGCTACTGCTGGGTGGATGGATGTTACTGCTGGGTGGATGGTTGTTACTGCTGGGTGGATGGATGTTACTGCTGGGTGGATGGATGCTACTGCTGGGTGGATGGATGTTACTGCTGGGTGGATGGATGTTACTGCTGGGTGGATGGATGCTACTGCTGGGTGGATGGATGTTACTACTGGGTGGATGGTTGTTACTGCTGGGTGGATGGTTGTTCAAATCAAATCAAATCTATTGGTCACAAAAAAAAAACAAAAAAAACCACAGTGACTAGGTGAGACGTGTTGCTGTGCGTTTTGTTGCTGTGCGTTTTGCTGCCAACTTTACTTTACTTTGCTAGCTGACAGCTTTACGTTTTTTGTTTTGTTTCTGTTTTTAATTACCGTTTATATTTTTAGTTTTTCCATCGCAACTTTTTTCCCTCATTCAACTTTTTCACTCCGGACGCTTTATCTGGACATGGTTCGTCAACACCTTCAACAGCCGAAGCTAAGTAGTAACATTAACATGATGTCTTCTAATTGCAGTCGCTGTACTCATAATATACAGGAGAACGATCGCCTTACGGCGAAAATAGCTGTGCTGCAAGCCCAGCTTCAGACGCAATCGTTAGGCAAGGGTAATTTCAGTGTAGGAAAGGAAGAAACAGCGTCTGTGCCACCAGTAAGCACAGATAGTAACGTTAGTATAAATCCCCCCGCACAGTCCCCGCAGCCGGACAACTTTCTCATGGCTTCTGGAGGGAAATGCTGTTGGAATGCTCAACCGGTGTCGCTCATTCAGCCGACGGAAACTTTCAACCGGTTTTCCCCATTATGTAGCGAGTCGGAGTCTGAGTCTGAGTCTTCTCTTGTCTCTACTCCTCCCGTTACGGGGTCTGAGACGCCGAAGGCTCCCACCGTTAGCTCTGACAAATTGAAAACCCTAGTCATTGGCGACTCCATTACCCGCAGTATTAGACTTAAAACGAATCACCCAGCGATCATACACTGTTTACCAGGGGGCAGGGCTACCGACGTTAAGGCTAATCTTAAGATGGTGCTGGCTAAAGCTAAATCTGGCGAGTGTAGAGAGTATAGAGATATTGTTATCCACGTCGGCACCAACGATGTTAGGATGAAACAGTCAGAGGTCACCAAGTGCAACATAGCTTCAGCGTGTAAATCAGCTAGAAAGATGTGTCGGCATCGAGTAATTGTCTCTGGCCCCCTCCCAGTTAGGGGGAGTGACGAGCTCTACAGCAGAGTCTCAGCACTCAATCGCTGGTTGAAAACTGTTTTCTGCCCCTCCCAAAAGATATAATTTGTAGATAATTGGCCCTCTTTCTGGGACTCACCCACAAACAGGACCAAGCCTGACCTGCTAAGTGACGGACTCCATCCTACCTGGAGGGGTGCTCTCATCTTATCTACCAACATAGATAGGGCTCTAACTCCTTTAGCCCCACAATGAAATAGGGTGCAGGCCAGGCAGCAGGCTGTTAGCCAACCTGCCAGCTTAGTGGAGTCTGCCAATAGCACAGTCAGTGTAGTCAGCTCAGCCATACCCATTGAGACTGTGTCTGTGCCTCGACCTAGGTTGGGCAAAACTAAACATGGCGGTGTTCGCCTTAGCAATCTTATTAGGATAAAGACCTCCTCCATTCCTGCCATTATTGAAAGAGATCGTGATACCTCACATCTCAAAATAGGGTTACTTAATGTTAGATCCCTCACTTCAAAGGCAGTCATAGTCAATGAACTAATCACTGATCATAATCTTGATGTGATTGGCCTGACTGAAACATGGCTTAAGCCTGATGAATTTACTGTGTTAAATGAGGCCTCACCTCCTGGTTACACTAGTGACCATATCCCCCGTGCATCCCGCAAAGGCGGAGGTGTTGCTAACATCTACGATAGCAAATTTCAATTTACAAAAAAAAAAAATGGCGTTTTCGTCTTTTGAGCTTCTAGTCATGAAATCTATGCAGCCTACTCAATCACTTTTTATAGCTACTGTTTACAGGCCTCCTGGGCCATATACAGCGTTCCTCTCTGAGTTTCCTGAATTCCTATCAGACCTTGTAGTCATAGCAGATCATATTCTAATTTTTGGTGATTTTAATATTCACATGGAGAAGTCCACAGACCCACTCCAAAAGTCTTTCGGAGCCATCATCGACTCAGTGGGTTTTGTCCAACATGTCTCTGGACCTACTCACTGCCACAGTCATACTCTGGACCTAGTTTTGTCCCATGGAATAAATGTTGTAGATCTTAATGTTTTTCCACATAATCCTGGACTATCGGACCACCATTTTATTACGTTTGCAATCGCAACAAATAATCTGCTCAGACCCCAACCAAGGAGCATCAAAAGTCGTGCTATAAATTCTCAGACAACACAAAAATTCCTTGATGCCCTTCCAGACTCCTTCTGCCTACCCAAGGACGTCAGAGGACAAAAATCAGTTAACCACTTAACTGAGGAACTCAATTTAACCTTGCGCAATACCCTAGATGCAGTTGCACCCCTAAAAACGAAAAACATTTGTCATAAGAAACTAGCTCCCTGGTATACAGAAAATACCCGAGCTTTGAAGCAAGCTTCCAGGAAATTGGAACGGAAATGGCGCCACACAAAACTGGAAGTCTTCCGACTAGCTTGGAAAGACAGTACCGTGCAGTACCGAAGAGCCCTCACTGCTGCTCGATCATCCTACTTTTCCAACTTAATCGAGGAAAATAAGAACAATCCAAAATTTCTTTTTGATACTGTTGCAAAGCTAACTAAAAAGCAGCATTCCCCAAGAGAGGATGGCTTTCACTTCAGCAGTAATAAATTCATGAACTTCTTTGAGGAAAAGATCATGACCATTAGAAAGCAAATTACGGACTCCTCTTTGAATCTGCGTATTCCTCCAGGGCTTAGCTGTCCTGGATCTGCACAGCTCTGCGAGGGCCTGGGATCGGGAGAGACACTTAAGTGTTTTAGTACTATATCTCTTGACACAATGATGAAAATAATCATGGCCTCTAAACCTTCAAGCTGCATACTGGATCCTATTCCTACTAAACTGCTGAAGGAGCTGCTTCCTGTGCTTGGCCCTCCTATGTTGAACATAATAAACAGCTCTCTATCCACCGGATGTGTACCAAACTCACTAAAAGTGGCAGTGATAAAGCCTCTCTTGAAAAAGCCAAACCTTGACCCGGAAAATCTAAAAAACTATCGGCCTATATCGAATCTTCCATTCCTCTCAAAAATTTTAGAAAAAGCTGTTGCGCAGCAACTCACTGCCTTTCTGAAGACAAACAATGTATACGAAATGCTTCAGTCTGGTTTTAGACCCCATGATAGCACTGAGACTGCACTTGTGAAGGTGGTAAATGACCTTTTAATGGCGTCAGACCGAGGCTCTGCATCTGTCCTCGTGCTACTAGACCTTAGTGCTGCCTTTGACACCATCGATCACCACATTCTTTTGGAGAGACTGGAAACCCAAATTGGTCTACACGGACAAGTTCTGGCCTGGTTTAGATCTTACCTGTCGGAAAGATATCAGTTTGTCTCTGTGAATGGTCTGTCCTCTGACAAATCAACTGTACATTTCGGTGTTCCTCAAGGTTCCGTTTTAGGACCACTATTGTTTTCACTATATATTTTACCTCTTGGGGATGTTATTCGAAAACATAACGTTAACTTTCACTGCTATGCGGATGACACACAGCTGTACATTTCAATGAAACATGGTGAAGCCCCAAAATTGCCCTCGCTAGAAGCCTGTGTTTCAGACATAAGGAAGTGGATGGCTGAAAACTTTCTACTTTTAAACTCGGACAAAACAGAGATGCTTGTTCTAGGTCCCAAGAAACAAAGAGATCTTCTGTTAAATCTGACAATTCATCTTGATGGTTGTAAAGTCCTCTCAAATAAAACTGTGAAGGACCTCGGCGTTACTCTTGACCCTGATCTCTCTTTTGACGAACATATCAAGACTGTTTCAAGGACAGCTTTTTTCCATCTACGTAACATTGCAAAAATCAGAAATTTTCTGTCCAAAAATGATGCAGAAAAATTAATCCATGCATTTGTTACTTCTAGGTTAGACTACTGCAATGCTCTACTTTCCGGCTACCCGGATAAAGCACTAAATAAACTTCAGTTAGTGCTAAATACGGCTGCTAGAATCCTGACTAGAACCAAGAAATTTGATCATATTACTCCAGTGCTAGCTTCCCTACACTGGCTTCCTGTTAAGGCAAGGGCTGATTTCAAGGTTTTACTGTTAACCTATAAAGCGTTACATGGGCTTGCTCCTACCTATCTTTCCGAGTTGGTCCTGCCGTACATACCTACACGTACGCTACGGTCACAAGACGCAGGCCTCCTAATTGTCCCTAAAATTTCTAAGCAAACAGCTGGAGGCAGGGCTTTCTCCTATAGATCTCCATTTTTATGGAACAGTCTGCCTACCCATGTGAGAGACGCAGACTCGGTCTCAACCTTTAAGTCTTTACTGAAGACTTATCTCTTCAGTAGTTCATATGATTGAGTGTAGTCTGGCCCAGGAGTGTGAAGGTGAACGGAAAGGCTCTGGAGCAACGAACCGCCCTTGCTGTCTCTCCAGGGCTGGTTCCCCTCTCTCCAATGGGATTCTCTGCCTCTAACCCTGTTACTGGGGCTGAGTCACTGGCTTGCTGGTGCTCTTTCATGCCGTCCCTAGGAGGGGTGCGTCACTTGAGCGGGTTGAGTTACTGACGTGAACTTCCTGTCTGGGTTGGCGCCCCCCCTTGGTTGTGCTGTAGTGGAGACCTTTGTGGGCTATACTCGGCCTTGTCTCAGGATTGTAAGTTGGTGGTTGAGGATATCCCTCTAGTGGTGTGGGGGCTGTGCTTTGGCAGAGTGGGTGGGGTTATATCCTTCCTGTTTGGCCCCGTCCGGGGGTTTCTTCAGATGGGGCCACAGTGTCTCCTGACCGCTCCTGTCTCAGCCTCCAGTATTTATGCTGCAGTAGTTTATGTGTCGGGGGGCTAGGGTCAGTTGGTTATACCTGGAGTACTTCTCCTGTCTTATCCAGTGTCCTGTGTGAATTTAAGTATGCTCTCTCTAATTCTCTCGTTCTCTCTTTCTCTCTGAGAACCTGAGCCCTAGGACCATACGTCAGGACTACCGGGCATGCTGACACCTTGCTGTCCCCAGTCCGCCCGGCCTTGCTGCTATTCCAGTTTCAACTGTTTCTGCCTGCGGTTACGAAACCCCTACCTGTCCCAGACCTGCTGTTTTCAACTCTTAATGATCGGCTATGAAAAGCCAACTGAGATTTATTCCTGATTATTATTTGACCATGCTTGTCATTTATGAACATTTTGAAAATCTTGGCTCTCTCTAATTTTCTCCTTCTCTCTTTCTCTCGGAGGACCTGAGCCCTAGGACCATACGTCGGGACTACCGGCCGTGGTGACTCCTTGCTGCCCCCAGTCCGCCTGGCCTTGCTGCTATTCCAGTTTCAACTCTTCTGCCTGCGGTTATGGAACCCCTACCTGTCCCAGACCTGCTGTTTTCAACTCTTAATGATCGGCTATGAAAAGCCAACTGAGATTTATTCCTGATTATTATTTGACCATGCTTGTCATTTATGAACATTTTGAAAATCTTGGGTCTCTCTAATTTTCTCCTTCTCTCTTTCTTTCTCTCGGAGGACCTGGGCCCTAGGACCATGCGTCGGGACTGCCGCCCGTGGTGACTCCTTGCTGTCCCCAGTCCGCCTGGCCTTGCTGCTATTCCAGTTTCAGCTGTTCTGCCTGCGTTTATGGAACCTCCACCTGTCCCAGACCTGTTGTTTTTCAACTCTTAATGATCAGCTATGAAAAGCCAACTGAAAATTGTTCATGATTATTGTTTGACCATGCTTGTCACTTATGAACATTTTTGAACATCTTGGCATAGTTCTGTTATAATCTCCACCCGGCACAGCCAGAAGAGGACTGGCCACCCCTCATAGCCTGGTTCCTCTCTAGGTTTCTTCCTAGGTTTTGGCCTTTCTAGGGAGTTTTTCCTAGCCACCGTGCTTCTACACTTGCATTCTAGCTGTTTGGGGTTTTAGGCTGGGTTTCTGTACAGCACTTCGAGATATTATCTGATGTACGAAGGGCTATATAAAATAAAATTGATTGATTGATTGATACACGTGTAAAGCAGATGTTATTGTGGGTGTAGCGAAATGCTTGTGCTTCTAGCTCCGACCGTGCAGTAATATTTAACAAGTAATATCTAACAGTTTTACAACATATACCCAAAATACACGTAAATCTAAGTAAGGAATGGATTAAGAATATATATATACATATACGTCAGAGCGGCATTGGACTAAGATACAGTGGCATAGTATAGAATACAGTATAGACATATGAGATGGGTGATGCAATATTTACACACAATTAAAGGGACTAAGATACAGTAGAATAGTATAGAGTACAGTTTATAAGTATGAGATGAGTAATGCAAGATACGGAGACATTATTAAAGTGGCTAGTGTTTCATTTCCTTAAAGTGGTCAGTGATTCCTAATCTCTGTCTATAGGCAGCAGCCTCTGATGTGCTGGTGATGACTGTTTACCAGTCAGTGGTGTAGTATAGAATACAATACAGTATATACATAAATATACACTAAGATAACGTAGAATAGTGTGGAGTGCAGTTTATTCATATGAGATGAGTAATGCTCAATACGGAAACATTAGTTATTTTAGTTTTTAGTTATTTTACATAAGTTATTTTCGGTCATAAGAGAAGATAGCAGCAACATTATGTACAAAATGAGTAAAAAAATAAGTTACAAAAAACGCAGATAAACACAATCGGTTGGGGGCACGTAAAATGTCTGCCTTCTGCTCCGGCGCCAGCTATTTGATACTATCTCCATATTATTACAACAATGTAACGTTTATTAGCTGATCTGATGCTATCTCCATATTAATACAGTAATGTAATGTTGATTAGCTGATCTGATGCTATCTCCATATTAATACAGTAATGTAATGTTGATTAGCTGATCTGATGCTATCTCCATATTAATACAGTAATGTTGATTAGCTGATCTGATGCTATCTCCATATTAATACAGTAATGTTGATTAGCTGATCTGATACTATCTCCATATTAATACAGTAATGTTGATTAGCTGATCTGATGCTATCTCCATATTAATACAGTAATGTAACGTTTATTAGCTGATCTGATGCTATCTCCATATTAATACAATAATGTAACGTTTATTAGCTGATCTGATGCTATGTCCATATTAATACAGTAATATAAGGTTGATTAGCTGATCTGATGCTATCTCCATATTAATACAATAATGTAACGTTTATTAGCTGATCTGATGCTATGTCCATATTAATACAGTAATATAAGGTTGATTAGCTGATCTGATGCTATCTCCATATTAATACAATAATGTAACGTTTATTAGCTGATCTGATGCTATGTCCATATTAATACAATAATGTAACGTTTATTAGCTGATCTGATGCTATGTCCATATTAATACAGTAATATAAGGTTGATTAGCTGATCTGATGCTATCTCCATATTAATACAGTAATGTTGATTAGCTGATCTGATGCTATCTCCATATTAATACAGTAATGTAATGTTGATTAGCTGATCTGATGCTATCTCCATATTAATACAGTAATGTTGATGTCACGATCGTGTGGCGGATTAACGGACCAAAATGCAGCAGTTGGAAAATAAGCCATCTTCTTTTATTTTAACACGAAGATGAACACGACACAAAAACACTTTAACAAAACAACAAAACGACCGTGAAGCTACAAACGTTGTGCACAAAACATACAGGCTACTAACGTTCTTACATAGACAATTACCCACAACCAATGAGAGCCTATGGCTACCCTAAATAAGGCTCCCAATCAGAGACAACCGAAATCAGCTGTCTCTAATTGGGAACTCATTCAGGTAACCATAGACTCTTCTAGATAACTCACCAACATAGACAACGCTAGACATCTACACTCAACACAAAACCATATATTACACCCCATAACCCCTTTACCAAATAAACACCCAAAACCAACAAAACATAAACATTCCCCATGTCACACCCTGACCTAACTAAAATAATAAAGAAAACAAAGAATAATAAGGCCAGGGCGTGACATAACCCCCCCCTTGAGGCGCGAACTCCGGGCGCACCATACACAGTCTAGGGGAGGGTCTGGGTGGGCTCCCCTCCACGGTGGCGGCTCCGGCTCTGGTCGTAGTCCCCACGTCACCACAGTACCTAACCACCTCCTAGGCTTCCTCCAAACGACCCCCCTCCACATTAACCCCATTGCATTAAGGGGGAGTTCCGGACTAAGGGACAGCTCCGGACTAAGGACCAGTACCAGGGTAAGGGGCAGTACCAGGGTCAGGGGCAGTACCAGGGTCAGGGGCAGCACCAGGGTAAGGGGCAGCACCAGGGTAAGGGGCAGCACCAGGGTAAGGGGCAGCACCAGGGTAAGGGGCAGCACCAGGGTAAGGGGCAGCTCCGGACTGAGGAATGGCAGCTCCGGACTGAGGGACTGCAGCTCCGGACTGAGGGACTGCAGCTCCGGACTGAGGGACTGCAGCTCCGGACTGAGGGACGGCCCATGGCTGGCTGACAGATCTGGCTGCTCATGGCTGGCTAACGGATCTGGCTGCTCATGGCTGGCTAACTGATCTGGCTGCTCATGGCTGGCTGACGGATCTGGCTGCTCATGGCTGGCTGACGGATCTGGCTGCTCGTGGCTGGCTGACGGATCTGGCTGCTCGTGGCTGGCTGACGGATCTGGCTGCTCGTGGCTGGCTGACGGATCTGGCTGCTCATGGCTAGCTGACGGATCTGGCTGCTCATGGCTAGCTGACGGATCTGGCTGCTCATGGCTAGCTGACGGATCTGGCTGCTCATGGCTAGCTGACGGATCTGGCTGCTCATGGCTAGCTGACGGATCTGGCTGCTCATGGCTAGCTGACGGATCTGGCTGCTCATGGCTAGCTGACGGATCTGGCTGCTCATGGCTAGCTGACGGATCTGGCTGCTCATGGCTGGCTGACGGATCTGGCTGCTCATGGCTGGCTGACTGATCTGGCTGCTCCTGTCTGGTTGGCGGCTCTGGCAGATCCTGTCTGGTTGGCGGCTCTGGCAGATCCTGTCTGGTTGGCGGCTCTGGCAGATCCTGTCTGACGGACGGCTCTAGCGGCTCCTGTCTGGCTGGCGGCTCTAGCGGCTCCTGTCTGGCGGACGGCTCAGTGGGCTCATGGCAGACGGGCGGCTTTGCAGGTTCATGGCAGACGGGCGGCTTTGCAGGCTCATTGCAGACGGATGGCTCAGATGGCGCTGGGGAGACGGATGGCTCAGATGGCGCTGGGGAGACGGATGGCTCAGATGGCGCTTGGCAGACGGGCAGTTCAGTCATTGCTGTGCAGACGGCAGACTCCTGCCGGCTGAGGCGCACTGTAGGCCTGGTGCGTGGTGCCGGGACTGGTGGCACCGGGCTGGGGACACGCATCTCAGGGCTAGTGCGGGGAGCAGCAACAGGACGCACAGGACTCTGGGGACACACAGGAGGCTTGGTGCGTGGTTTAGACACTGGTGGTAAAGGGCTGGAGACACGCACCATATAGCTAGTGCGTGGAGGAGGCACTGGTGGTACTGGATTGGGGCGGGGAGGTGGCGCCGGAAATACCGGACCGTGCAGGCGTACTGGCTCCCTTGAACGCCGAGCCTGCCCAACCTTACCTGGTTCTATGCTCCCCGTCGCCTGACCAGTGCGGGGAGGTGGAATAACCCGCACCGGCCTATGTAGGCGAACCGGGGACACCATGCGTAAGGCTGGTGCCATGTACGCCGGCCCGAGAAGACGCACTGGTGACCAGATGCGTTGGGCCGGCTTCATGACATATGGCTCAACGCTCAGTCTAGCCCGGCCGATACGTGGAGCCGAAATGTACCGAACCGGGCTATGCACGCGTACAGGAGACACCGTGCGCTCTACTGCGTAACACGGTGTCTGCCCGTACTCCCGCTCTCCACGGTAAGTACAGGGAGTAGGCGCAGGTTTCCTACCTGACTTCGCCACACTCCCTTTAAGGCCCCCCCCAAGAAATTTTTGGGGTGTACTCACGGGTTTCCAGCCTTGTCTCCATGCTGCCTCCTCATATCGCCTCCTCTCGGCTTTCGCTGCCTCCAGCTCTTCACGAGGGAGGCGATATTCTCCAGGTTGATCCCAAGGTCCATCTCTTTCCAATTCGTCCTCCCAACTCCAGAGATCCTGTGTAGGTAGGTCCTGTTGCCGCCTTCCATGCCGCTTGGTCCTATGGTGGGTAATTCTGTCACGATCGTGTGGCGGATTAACGGACCAAAATGCAGCAGTTGGAAAATAAGCCATCTTCTTTTATTTTAACACGAAGATGAACACGACACAAAAACACTTTAACAAAACAACAAAACAACAAAACGACCGTGAAGCTACAAACGTTGTGCACAAAACATACAGGCTACTAACGTTCTTACATAGACAATTACCCACAACCAATGAGAGCCTATGGCTACCCTAAATAAGGCTCCCAATCAGAGACAACCGAAATCAGCTGTCTCTAATTGGGAACTCATTCAGGTAACCATAGACTCTTCTAGATAACTCACCAACATAGACAACGCTAGACATCTACACTCAACACAAAACCATATATTACACCCTATAACCCCTTTACCAAATAAACACCCAAAACCAACAAAACATAAACATTCCCCATGTCACACCCTGACCTAACTAAAATAATAAAGAAAACAAAGAATAATAAGGCCAGGGCGTGACAGTTGATTAGCTGATCTGATGCTATCTCCATATTAATACAGTAATCTAATGTTGATTAGCTGATCTGATGCTATCTCCATATTAATACAGTAATGTAATGTTGATTAGCTGATCTGATGCTATCTCCATATTAATACAGTAATGTTGATTAGCTGATCTGATGCTATCTCCATATTAATACAGTAATGTTGATTAGCTGATCTGATGCTATCTCCATATTAATACAGTAATGTAATGTTGATTAGCTGATCTGATGCTATCTCCATATTAATACAGTAATGTTGATTAGCTGATCTGATGCTATCTCCATATTAATACAGTAATGTAATGTTGATCAGCTGATCTGATGCTATCTCCATATTAATACAGTAATGTAAGGTTGATTAGCTGCCATGTGAGCAAGAAGGCCAGGGAACAGTATGATCCATTACACCAGCTGTGGAGCTCGCAGTGATTAGTAGCTTGCATGCTAACGACTCCGCTCCATCAGCCAAATATTTACTGCTGAGACCCCCTACCAGCACACACCACCTTTGATCATCAATCTATCCCAGGCTATGGACTCTAGGCTGGAGGCTATGGGTGGGGGGTTGAGGGCACGAGGCAAAAAAGTGGACCTTTAATCTCATAGCAATCTGATGAATACACAGAATATGTCAATCAAATTGATTCCCTTCCAGGGGGAGTATTAAATTCAAAGCCTAGCTGCAACAGCAGTGGTAGGGGTTCGGAGGGGGGTAAGGGTGGACGTGACAGGTATTGCCTTCCATATCCCTGTCTGCACGCCAAGATATCAGGGTTGCCCTTTTGGAGCTGGCGAGTGTGCGATCCCATTGGGACAGACACTCGGAGTACACATGTGTGTGAGTATGTGTGTGTGTCTGACTGTGCACGCTCCTGTGTGTGTGTGTGTGTGTGTATGTGTGTGTGTGTGTGTGTCTGACTGTGCACGCTCCTGTGTGTGTGTGTGTGTGTGTGTGTGTGTGTGTGTGTGTGTGTGTGTGTGTGTGTGTGTGTGTGTGTGTGTGTGTGTGTGTGTGTGTGTGTGTGTGTGTGTGTGTGTGTGTGTGTATCCAGTTCTCTCTCACTCCCCCAGCTGTTGTGTGAAACATGAGGTGAGGTGTTACCTCTAAACGGTTTGATTCTACCCTCTGAGGGACTCACTACTGATTACTGTTCTATGCCTACAGTCTCCTGCTATAGGCTTGTTATCCTGCTATAACACCATCTCTGTATGAGAAACAGCTTTGTTAATTCTCATCAAACAAAGACAAACACTCACCGTAAACACTTGAGCAAATTGTATGTCTGAATACCAGCAAAGCATTTCGCACGTAGTCATGGGTCTTTGGAAAACATTAAGAATATTGAATTCTATTGGTTTAGTACTATGCTACATACAGTAGGCGGGTCTCAAGGGGAATGTCAGGAAGAGTAAGAGGACAGTATTTTATTGGTGGATATGTGGCATTGGTGATGTCAACATTAGGCCATTGAGGCCATCCATTCACAATGCATACCGGCCAAGATGGCACCGACAGACATGGCAGCTCTGCTTCTAGCTCATAAGCAACTTTGAAGTATTTCGTTTTTTTGTGTGTTATTTCTTACATTACTAGCCCAGAACCTTTTTTTGTGTTTTATTACATACAGCCGGAAAGAACTTTTGATATCAGAGCTGCGGTAATTTACCAGCATTACGACCAGGAATACGACTTCCCCGAATTGGATCCTTTGTTCGTACCCCACAGGGCAATTGAACTTATCCCAGAGCCTGCTCCAAGACGCCACCGGCGGAGAAGAGAATTTCGGAGTGGACTTCTAGTCCGAGTCAGGAGGCGTGCACACCATCCACCGCTTCCGAGGATATTACTCGCTAATGTTCAGTCTCTGGACAATAAAGTAGACAAGCTCAGGGTGAGGATCTCCTTCCAGAGAGACATCAGGAACTGTAACATATTCTGTTTCACAGAATCATGGCTCTCTCGGGACATACTGTCCCCATCCATACAGCCAGCTGGGTTCTCAGTTCATCGTGCAAACAGGAATAAAGAACTCTCCGGGAAGAAGAAAGGCAGGGGTGTATGTTTCATAATTAACTACACATGGTGTGAATGTAATAACATACAGAAAGTCAAGTCCTTTTGTTCACCCGACCTAGAACACCTCACAATCAAATGCAGAAGGTATTACCTCCCAAGATAATTCTCTACGGTTATAGTCACAGCTGTGTATATTCCCCCTCAAGCCGAAACCACAACGGCCCTCAAGGAACTACACTGGACTTCATACAAACCGGAAACCACATATACTGAGGCCGCATTTATTGTAGCTGGGGATTTTAACAAAGCAAATTTGAGGAAAACGCTACCGAAGTTCTATCAACACATTGACTGTAGTACTCGCTTAGGAAAAACACTAGACCACTGCTACTCGCCTTTTCGAGATGCCTACAAGGCCCTCCCCCACCCCCCCTTTGCAAATCAGATCAAGACTCTATTTGTCACGCCCTGGCCTTATTATTCTTTGTTTTCTTTATTATTTTAGTTAGGTCAGGGTGTGACATGGGTAATGTTTATGTTTTGTTGGTTTTGGGTGTTTATTTGGTAAAGGGGTTATGGGGTGTAGTAGATGGTTTTGTGTTGAGTGTATATGTCTAGTGTTGTCTATGTTGGTTAGTTATCTAGGAGAGTCTATGGTTACCTGAATGAGTTCCCAATTAGAGACAGCTGATTTCGGTTGTCTCTGATTGGGAGCCTTATTTAGGGTAGCCATAGGCTCTCATTGGTTGTGGGTAATTGTCTATGTAAGAACGTTTGTAGCCTGTCTGTATGTGCACAACGTTTGTAGCTTCACGGTCGTTTTGTTGTTTTGTTGTTTGTATAGAGTTTTGTGTCGTGTTCATCTTCGTGTTGTTAAATAAAGAAGATGGCTTATTTTCCAACAGCTGCATTTTGGTCCGTCAATCCGCCACACGATCGTGACAGAATTACCCACCATAGGACCAAGCGGCATGGAAGGCGGCAACAGGACCTACCTACACAGGATCTCTGGAGTTGGGAGGACGAATTGGAAAGAGATGGACCTTGGGATCAACCTGGAGAATATCGCCTCCCTCGTGAAGAGCTGGAGGCAGCGAAAGCCGAGAGGAGGCGATATGAGGAGGCAGCACGGAGACAAGGCTGGAAACCCGTGAGTACACCCCAAAAATTTCTTGGGGGGGCCTTAAAGGGAGTGTGGCGAAGTCAGGTAGGAAACCTGCGCCTACTCCCTGTACTTACCGTGGAGAGCGGGAGTACGGGCAGACACCGTGTTACGCAGTAGAGCGCACGGTGTCTCCTGTACGCGTGCATAGCCCGGTTCGGTACATTTCAGCTCCACGTATCGGCCGGGCTAGACTGAGCGTTGAGCCGTATGTCATGAAGCCGGCCCAACGCATCTGGTCACCAGTGCGTCTCCTCGGGCCGGCGTACATGGCACCAGCCTTACGCATGGTGTCCCCGGTTCGCCTACATAGGCCGGTGCGGGTTATTCCACCTCCCCGCACTGGTCAGGCGACGGGGAGCATAGAACCAGGTAAGGTTGGGCAGGCTCGGCGTTCAAGGGAGCCAGTACGCCTGCACAGTCCGGTATTTCCGGCGCCACCTCCCCGCCCCAATCCAGTACCACCAGTGCCTCCTCCACGCACTAGCTATATGGTGCGTGTCTCCAGCCCTTTACCACCAGTGTCTAAACCACGCACCAAGCCTCCTGTGTGTCCCCAGAGTCCTGTGCGTCCTGTTGCTGCTCCCCGCACTAGCCCTGAGATGCGTGTCTCCAGCCCGGTGCCACCAGTCCCGGCACCACGCACCAGGCCTACAGTGCGCCTCAGCCGGCAGGAGTCTGCCGTCTGCACAGCGTTGACTGAACTGCTCGTCTCCCCAGCGCCATCTGAGCCATCCGTCTCCCCAGCGCCATCTGAGCCATCCGTCTCCCCAGCGCCATCTGAGCCATCCGTCTGCAATGAGCCTGCAAAGCCGCCCGTCTGCCATGAGCCTGCAAAGCCGCCCGTCTGCCATGAGCCCACTGAGCCGTCCGCCAGACAGGAGCCGCTAGAGCCGCCAGCCAGACAGGAGCCGCTAGAGCCGTCCGTCAGACAGGATCTGCCAGAGCCGCCAACCAGACAGGATCTGCCAGAGCCGCCAACCAGACAGGATCTGCCAGAGCCGCCAACCAGACAGGAGCAGCCAGATCAGTCAGCCAGCCATGAGCAGCCAGATCCGTCAGCTAGCCATGAGCAGCCAGATCCGTCAGCTAGCCATGAGCAGCCAGATCCGTCAGCTAGCCATGAGCAGCCAGATCCGTCAGCTAGCCATGAGCAGCCAGATCCGTCAGCTAGCCATGAGCAGCCAGATCCGTCAGCTAGCCATGAGCAGCCAGATCCGTCAGCTAGCCATGAGCAGCCAGATCCGTCAGCTAGCCATGAGCAGCCAGATCCGTCAGCTAGCCATGAGCAGCCAGATC
The DNA here is from genome assembly GCF_029448725.1 of Salvelinus fontinalis. NCBI lineage: Eukaryota > Metazoa > Chordata > Actinopteri > Salmoniformes > Salmonidae > Salvelinus > Salvelinus fontinalis. Next base: position 11,195,784 of record NC_074681.1, on the reverse strand, counting down.
CGTCAGCTAGCCATGAGCAGCCAGATCCGTCAGCTAGCCATGAGCAACCAGATCCGTCAGCCAGCCATGAGCAGCCAGATCCGTCAGCCAGCCATGAGCAGCCAGATCCGTCAGCCAGCCATGAGCAGCCAGATCAGTTAGCCAGCCATGAGCAGCCAGATCCGTTAGCCAGCCATGAGCAGCCAGATCTGTCAGCCAGCCATGGGCTGCCCCTTACCCTGGAGCTGCCCCTTACCCTGGTGCTGCCCCTTACCCTGGTGCTGCCCCTTACCCTGGTGCTGCCCCTTACCCTGGTACTGCCCCTTATCCTGGTACTGCCCCTGACCCTGGTACTGCCCCTTACCCTGGTACTGGTCCTTAGTCCGGAGCTGTCCCTTAGTCCGGAACTCCCCCTTAATGCAATGGGGTTAATGTGGAGGGGGGTCGTTTGGAGGAAGCCTAGGAGGTGGTTAGGTACTGTGGTGACGTGGGGACTACGACCAGAGCCGGAGCCGCCACCGTGGAGGGGAGCCCACCCAGACCCTCCCCTAGACTGTGTATGGTGCGCCCGGAGTTCGCGCCTCAAGGGGGGGGTTATGTCACGCCCTGGCCTTATTATTCTTTGTTTTCTTTATTATTTTAGTTAGGTCAGGGTGTGACATGGGTAATGTTTATGTTTTGTTGGTTTTGGGTGTTTATTTGGTAAAGGGGTTATGGGGTGTAGTAGATGGTTTTGTGTTGAGTGTATATGTCTAGTGTTGTCTATGTTGGTTAGTTATCTAGGAGAGTCTATGGTTACCTGAATGAGTTCCCAATTAGAGACAGCTGATTTCGGTTGTCTCTGATTGGGAGCCTTATTTAGGGTAGCCATAGGCTCTCATTGGTTGTGGGTAATTGTCTATGTAAGAACGTTTGTAGCCTGTCTGTATGTGCACAACGTTTGTAGCTTCACGGTCGTTTTGTTGTTTTGTTGTTTGTATAGAGTTTTGTGTCGTGTTCATCTTCGTGTTGTTAAATAAAGAAGATGGCTTATTTTCCAACAGCTGCATTTTGGTCCGTCAATCCGCCACACGATCGTGACACTATTTTGCTCCTCCCTTCCTATAGGCAAAAACTCAAACAGGAAGTACCCGTGCTAAGGTCTATTCAATTCTGGTCTGACCATGAATCCATGCTTCAAGATTGTTTTGATCACGCGGACTGGGATATGTTCCGGGTAGCCTCTGAGAATAACATTGACGTTTACACGGACACGGTGACTGAGTTCATCAGGAAGTGATTGGGGGATGTTGTTCCCACGGTGACTATTAAAACCTACCCAAAAACTGTGGATAGATGACAGCATTCACGCATAACTGAAAGCGCGAACCACCACATTTAACCATGACAAGGTGACAGGGAATATGGCTGAATACAAACAGCATAGTTTTTCCCTCTGTAAGGCAATCAAACAGGCAAAACGTCAGTACAGAGACAAAGTGGCATTGCAATTCAACGGCTCAGACACAAGACGTATGTGGCAGGGTCTACAGACAATCACGGATTACAAAGGGAGACACAGCCACGTCACGGACACCAACGTCTTGCTCCCAGACATCTAAACACAATATTCGCCTGCTTTGAGGATAACACAGTGCCATCGACGCCACCCATTCCAAAGAACTGTAGGTTCTCGTTCTCCGTGGCCAAAGTGAGTAAGACATTTAAGCGCATTAACCCTCTCATGGCTGCCGGCCCAGAAGGCATTCCTAGCCGCGTAGACCAGCTGGCTGCGTAGACCAGAGCATGCGTAGACCAGCTGTCTGGAGTGTTTACGGACATATTCAATCTCTCCCTATTCCAGTCTGCTGTCCCCACTTGCTTCAAGACGTCCACCATTGTTCCTGTACATAAGAAAGCAAAGGTAACTGAACTAAATTACTATCGCCCCGTAGCTCTCACTTCTGTCATCATGAAGTGCTTTGAGAGGCTAGTTTACCTGACACCCTAGACCCAATTCAATTTGTTTACCACGGCAATAGATCCACAGGCGATGCAATTGCCATCGCACTGCACAATGGCCTATCCCATCTGGACAAGAGGAATACCTACGTCAGAATGCTGTTCGTTGACTATAGCTCCATAGTACCCTCCAAGCTCATCATTGAGCTCGGGGCCCTGGGTCTGAACCCCGCCCTGTGCAACTGGGTCCTGGACCTCCTGACGGGCCGTCCCCAGGTGGTGAAGGTAGGAAACAAGGCCTCCACTTCACTGATCCTCAACACAGGGGCCCCACAAGGGTGCGTGCTCAGCCCCTTCCTGTACCCCCTGTTCACCCATGACTGCGTGGCCACTCACCCCTCCAACTCAATCATCAAGTTTGCAGACGACACAACAGTAGTAGGCCTGATTACCAACAATGATGAGACAGCCTACAGAGAGGAGGTGAGGGCTTTGGTGGAGTGGTGCCAGGAAAATAACTTCTCCCTCAAAGTTAACAAAACAAAGAAGCTGATCGAGGACTTCAGGAAACAGCAGAGGGAGCATGCCCCTATACACATCGACAGGACCACAGTGGAGGAGGTGGAAAGTTTTAAGTTCCTCTGCGTACACATCACTGACAATCTGAAAAGGTCCACCCACACAGACCATGTGGTAAAGAAGGCGCAACAGCGCCTCTTCAACCTCAGGAGGCTGAAGAAATTCGGCTTGGCCCCTAAGACCCTCAGAAACTTTTACAGATGCACAATTGAGAGCATCCTGTTGGACTGTTTCACCGCCAGGTATGGCAACTGCACCGCCCGCAACTGCAGGGCTCTCCAGAGGGTGGTGCGGTCTGCCCAACGTATCACCGGGGCAACATGACCTGCCCTCCAGGACACCTGCAGCACCCGATGTCACAGGAAGCCCAAAAAGATCATCAAGGACAACCCCACTATCATCCAGAAGGCGAGGTCAGTACAGGTGCATCAAAGCTGGGACCGATAGACAGAAAAATTGCTTCTATCTCAAGGCCATCAGACTGTCAAATAGCCATCACTAGCAGGCTACCACCCGGTTACTCAACCCTGCACCTTAGAGGCTGCTGCCGTTTATACATAGACATGGACTCACTAGTCACTTTAATAATGTTTACATACTGCTTTACTCATCTCAAATGTATACACCGTATTCTATTCTACTGTATTTTAGTCAATGCCACTCCGACATTGCTCGACCTAATATTTACAGTTGAAGTCGGAACTTTACATACACTTAGGTTAGAGTCATTACAACTTGTTTTTCAACCGCTCCACAAATTTCCTGTTAACAAACTATAGTTTTGGTAAGTCAGTTAGGACATCTACTTTGTGCATGATACAAGTAATTTTTCCAACAATTGTTTACAGACAGATTATATAATTTATAATTCACTGTATCACAATTCCAGTGGGTCAGAAGTTACACTAATTTGATTGTGCCTTTAAACAGCTTGGAAAATTCCTGAAAATGATGGCATGGCTGTAGAAGCTTCTGATAGGCTTATTTACATCATTTGAGTCAATTGAAGGTGTACTTTTGGATGTATTTCAAGGCCTACCTTGAAATTCAGTGCCTTTTTACTAGATATCATGGGAAAATCAAAAGAAATTAGCCAAGACCTCAGAAGAAAATTGGAGACGTCCCACAAGTCTGGTTCATCCCTAAACTTCCGAGTTCAACTGTATATCTTTCTTAATTCCATTCTTTTACTTTTAGATACTGTATGTGTATTGTTGTGAACTACTAGATACTACTGCATTGTTGGAGCTAGGAACACAAGCATTTTCCTACATCCGCAATAACATCTGCTAAATATGTGTATGTGACCAATACAATTTGATTTTATTTGATCTGTTGGTTGGCTGTCAGTCTACATTGCAATTTAATTTGACGTAAAAAGTGTCAGATTCTCAGATCAGATGACTGTTCAATACATTCAACGGTCAACTGTTAGTCTGGATGTGTCGTACTGGACTTACAGAGCCTTGTCAAGAAGGTCTTGTTTCTCCTGTAACTCTTGCTTCAAGCTCTCCACTTCTACCTTCAACTCGATGTTCTGGAACACAGGGAGAATAGAACATGACATCAGACTGGAATTATGTTTGATAGAAAAAATGACATCAATATTGTCGTCGTTGTCACCGTCATCATCATCATCATCAACATCATCACCACCATCATCATCATCATCATCATCATCCTCACCCACATCATAACGATTAATCTCAAAAGACAAGGAATATCAAATAGAAACTTTAAAACAAGTCAATGAAGTCATAGAAACTCAAAGAAGTGCAGGCACCATTAGTACAATTACTGTAAAACACAGGAAGAGAGTAGAGGACGGGCTCATTGTAATGGCTGGAATGGAATTAATAGAATGGTATCAAACACAAACATATGGAAACCACATGTTTGACTCCGTTCCATTAATTCCATTCCGCCCATTACAATGAGCCCTTCTGCCTATAGCTCCTCCCACCAGCCTCCACTGACCTGTACTGCCTTGCAAAGACCCCTGATGCCCAGAGGAACGATATACCCTATTACTCTCCTGGAAACTCCTACCTTCTAAATGCATCTAGTGCTTGTCCTGTACAGTATCCAGTGTCTTCTATCCCCCTCCAACACCATCCCACAGCTAAACAGCAACAGCAACCCTACATGCACAACCTGTCCTCTCTCCTTCTCACCCACAACCCCCAAATACCTTCACCATCTACACCTGACCCCCACACCCCTCCTATGCTGCATCAATTTTCCTCCTTCCCTCCCCCTCTCTCTGCTGTATCAATCAGAGTGGTGTGGTGTGTAAACGTAACATTAGTAGGGAACATGGTTCTCTCCTGTCACAGATGTTATATTTTATGATGGGACATGCTGCCAGGAAACCCAGACTTTTTGGAGGTTACCAAAAATCTATAATGTCCTGTCCATTGCACACTTTACTTGAAACCTATCAAAGTTTAACAAAGAATGCATGTTTCACATACTATCAATTAATAGCATAAACATGTATCAATCTGGACTGGTCCCAGATCTGTTAGAGATCTTGCTAACATCAGCTCTTTGCCACATCTCACACCAGTGCAAAGCTCATTTTTAATATATCCTTTATTTAACTAGGCAAGTCAGTTAAGAACACATTTTTATTTACAATGACGGCCTACACCGGCCAAACCGGGACGACACTGGGCCAATTGTGCACCGCTCTATGGGACTCCCAATAACAGCCGGTTGTGATACAGCCTGGACTCAAACCAGGGTGTCTGTAGTGACCGCTCTAGCACTGAGATGCAGTGCCTTAGACCGCTGCACCACTCAGGAGCTAGTACAGGATTACAAAACGTATCCAGGCCTTTCAACAGCCCTGGTTCCATTGCCAAACATACATTTTATTAGGCTACTGTGTAAATACAACATAAAGTGATTCTATTTTCATCATTATAAAGGTAAAATGTCATTACCCTCACCTCACAATGGAGAGTAACTAACTGTTAGGCTCACATACTTAAACCAGGGGGAAGGCAGAGCATCTCTGGGGCTTATACCAAGGGTCAGGGGTTAAAGTACACACTTATGTGCTCTGACAGCCACGGTGAACCAGAATAGGGTTCTGAGCTAGGACAGGGCCTTTAGGATAGGGATTTGGGATATGGAAAATGGATTGGCAATGTGACTGGGAATGAATGGTGAGGTTAAATGGTCCAGCTGTGACCCTGGACAGGGATAGGACACCAGCGTCTCTCCCTCTCTCTTTCGGGTTATTGTTTCTTATTTCTGTCCTCTTTCTCTTATCTCTCTTTTCACTCTTTGAAATTCAAACTGTATCCTATTCTTACTTTTTCTCTCAATATTTTGTATTCCATTTCTCTCATTTCCTGTCTCCCACTTCCTTCCATCTCTCTCACTCTGTCAGACCTGTATGTAGTATTATAGTACTTCCCCCAGTCTATTGACATTTAGAATCTGCTCTGTCTTCTAGCCAGAGAGGTATTCCAGTTTATCACACCTTCATAGCAAAACTATCTGTCTGTCCTTAACACTCACACTGACCCTGGATACATGTGCACACACAGAGTAAGCAGAACCCCAGTGCACGTGTCACTAGCGCTCACCCACACTGAAACTGGCATCACATCAAGATACCTAAAACAACAGGGGCTCTGGCCTTTTGGACTGGTATTGACACACAACCGTTAATTCATGACTACGCTGTGTCCTTACAGTGTGAAATATACATCTTTTTGATCTCTAACATTATACATTTAGGAAATACTTCAGCAAAACAAAAGCAATGTTCGTAAGATAACATTTTACATAAACATTTTATCAGTTTAGCAGACGTTGTTATCCAGAGAGACTTACAAAGCATCACAATGCATGTGCTCTTACACAAAGTGTCGCTACAATAGCCAAAGTCACGTGAACAAATTGAAATTAATTTAAACGCATTTCACATTACTTTTCACATCATTAGACACTGCTTGACAGACAGTAACCGGGATGTTTTCCTGTTATCCACACAGCTCTAAATATAGGAGTCCATGGTGCACCTGCTATTCCTGCCCCCCCCCCCCCCCCCCCCCCCCCGCCCACTCGGCCCACAGTAACAGTTCCCCTTATAACTAGATATGCACTGGAGTGGTACAAGGCTGCCTGATTGGGCGAGACATGGGGTTAAGAGTATAGTGCTAGGCCTAGTCGCTGACACACACACCTAGCCATGCAGTCACACACGCATACAGTGGGGTCTGAAACACCCTTGATAAAGATGAGCGATAATGACTGTATAAAATATATTATTTAAATACTGAGCTATATTGTATGTTCAAAAAAAGTATATACTTTTATACTAATACAATTGCTCAGAGAAAGATATTTTGTTTAACAAGTAATACAAAACTATACCAAAAAGGTAGAGGTAACAATTATTGACATCCCATAAGATTCTAGGAATATTTGGTCCCATATTCACAGCACGCAATGATTACATTAAGCTTGTGACTCTACAAACTTGTTGGATGCATTTGCAATTTGTTTTGGTTGTGTTTCAGATTATTTTGTGCCCAATAGAAATGAATGGTAAATAATGTAATGTGTCATTTTGGAGCCACTTTTATTGTAAATAAGAATAGAATGTGTCTAAACACTTCTACATTAATGTGGATGCTACCATGATTATGGATAATCCTGAATAATGATGAGTGAGAAAGTTACAGAGGGTCAAAGATCATACCCCCAAGACATGCTAACCTTCCCTGTTATTAGTAATGGTGAGAGGTTAGCATGTGTTGGGGGTATGACATTTGACCCTCTGTAACTTTCTAAATCATCATTAATCACGATTCAAGTGACTCCATAATAACACAATACATGATTTACCATTAATTTCTATTGGGCACAAAATAATCTGAAACACAACCAAAACTAACTGCAAATTCATATTTCATTGAAATATGCTAGAAATATGAGACCAAATACTAAACTTTTGACTACTTTATTTATAAGAATCTTAAAGTAACTTTGAGAAAAAAAAATTCTCAGAGCAATTGTATTAGTATAAAATAATATAATTTCCCCCCAAGATGTATCATACAATATAGATCAGTATTTGAATTATATATCCTTTACAGTCATTATTGCTAATCTTTATCAAGGGTGTGAATTATTTTGACGCCACTTATGAACACAATTCTGAAGACATGCACCCACATATTTGCCACAGATCTATCCCTACACTGACATGCATGTGTAACCGATGTGAAATGGCTAGCTAGTTAGCGGGGTGCGCGCACATAGCGTTTCAATCGCTGATGTCACTCGCTCTGAGACCTTGAAGTAGTTGTTCCCCTTGCTCTGCAAGGGCCGCGGCTTTTGTGGAGTGATGGGTAAAGATGCTTCGAGGGTGACTGTTGTCAAAGTGTGCAGAGGGTCCCTAGTTCGAGCCCAGGTAGGGGTGAGGAGAGGGACGGAAGCTGTTACACAGATAACGGGATGAAAGCAAGCAAGTCAAACCCATTGCAGAATAACAAATGTGTTGAAGAAAATATTGCACTCAATCTTGGACTATATATAGAAATCCTCTCCCTCCCACTCTGAGCAGGGAGTGTAAACTGAGACAACAGAAACGGTGCCAGGAAATCAACTACATCAAGCAGATCAACAAAGAAACAATCCCAAGGCCAAATTAACTTAATTACTGTATCTGAGACACTGAGACACTGGGCATCTGCTTTTAACTTACATTTGGTTGAGTTGTTAACTATCATGAATTCAACGTGAAATCAACAAAACATGTCACCATGTCATTGGATTTAGGTAAAAAGTTGGGTCCAAAAAATATCTAACTCCCATATGTTGATTACTTTTTTCAAATCCAATCAGTTTCCCCACCTTTATTCAATGTCCTCATATAGATTGTTTTGTTGAAATGAGGTGGAAACAACATTGATTCAACCAGTTTTTGCCCAGTGGGAAGTGACAGCATTATCATATGGTCTTGCATGGACCGGGAGTGACACGACCATAGAGCTCCTATTAAATTAGTCATTCCTAATTCTATGGACATGTAGAAGAAAAAATATATACTAGCGACTAGTAACTTGCAGGAGCTGAGGCCCAGCAGGATGACTTAGTCAAGCGTGATGACTCAGTCATGATTTACAGTGCTTTGCGAAAGTATTCACCCTCCTTGACATTTTTCCTATTTTGTTCCCTTACAACCTGGAATTAAAATAGATTTTTGGGGGGTTTGTGTCAGTTGATTTACACAACATGCCTACCACTTTGAAGATGCAAAATATTTGTTATCGTGAAACAAACAAGAAATAAGACCACATTTTTTTAACTTGTTCATGCATAACTATTCACCCCCCAAAGTCAATACATTGTAGAGCCACCTTTTGCAGCAATTACAGCTGCAAGTCTCTTGGAATATGTCTCTATAAGCTTGGCACATCTACTGGGATTTTTGCCCATTCTTCAAGGCAAAACTGCTCCAGGTCCTTCAAGTTGGATGGGTTCCACTGGTGTACAGCAATCTTTAAGTCATACCACAGATTCTCAATTGGATTGAGGTCTGGGCTTTGACTAGGCCATTCCAAGACATTTAAATGTTTCCCGTTAAACCACTCGAGTGTTGCTTTAGCAGTATGCTTAGGGTCATTGTCCTGCTGGAAGGTGAACCTCCATCCCAGTCTCAAATCTCTGGAAGACTGAAACAGATTTCCCACAAGAATTTCCCTGTATTTTGTGCCATCCATCATTCCTTCAAATCTGACCAGTTTCCCAGTCCCTGCCGATGAAAAACATCCCCACAGCATGATGCTGCCACCACCATGCTTTACTGTGGGGTGTTGGGTTTGTGCCAGACATAGTGTTTTCCTTGATGGCCAAAAAGCTCTATTTTAGTCAGAGTAGCTACTTCCGTATGTTTGGGGAGTCTCCCACATGCCTCCTGGCGAACACCAAACCTGTTTGAGTATTTTTTTCTTTAAGCAATGGCTTTATTATGGCCACTCTTCTGTAAAGCCCAGCTCTATGGAGTGTACGACTTAAAGTGGTCCTATGGACAGATACTCCTATCTCCTCTGTGGAGCTTTGCAGCTCCTTCAGGGTTATCTTTGGTCTCTTGTTGCCTCTCTGATTAATGCCCTCCTTGCCTGGTCCGTGATTTTTAGTGGGCGGCTCTTGGCAAGTTTGTTGTGGTGCCATATTCTTTCCATTTTTTAATAATGGATTTAATGATGCTCCGTGGGATGTTCAACGTTTTGGATATTTTTTTATAACCCAATCCTGATCTGTACTTCTCCACAACTTTGTCCCTGACCTGTTTGGAGAGCTCCTTGGTCTTCATGGGGCCATTTGCTTGGTGGTGCCCCTTGCTTAGTGGTGTTGCAGACTCTGGGGCCTTTCAGAACAGGTGTATATATACTGAGATCATGTGACAGATTATGTGACATTTAGATTGCACACAGGTGGACTTTATTTAAATAATTATATGACTTCTGAAGGTAATTGGTTGCACCAGATCTTATTTAGGGGCTTCATAGCAAAGGGGGTGAATACATATGCACGCACCACTTTTCCGTATTTTTTTGTTGCTGCATTTTTTGAAACAAGTCATTTTATTCATTTCACTTCACCAATTTGGACTATTTTGTGTATGTCCGTTACATGAAATCAACATAAAAATCCATTTAAATTACAGGTTGTAATGCAACAAAATAGGAAAATCGCCAAGGGGGTGAATACTTTTGCAAGGCACAGTATGAGATAGCCCACAGATGGTCAGCCATCCAAACTATCGCAGGGGTCCATCACACCTGTGGTAATTTCTAGGAAGGGACGTTCCCATCTCACAGAACGCTGGGAGCGTGGACACCGTTGAAGGTGTGAAGACATAATGAAACGTGAAATTGACTGAATGAATGTTACTGTGTGAATGAAATTGTCATGCTTGGATTGTTTCAAATGTTCCTAAAGAGCTATAAATGTTGATATGTTTCATTGTGCTGGATTTTTTGTTAATTTGTTTATTGGACGGCGGTCAGTTCAAAGTGGGAGCAACGCAGATGTACACTCCTATCATTGAGATGAGAGCAGTGATGATTAGATCCAAGAATGCGTGTGTTGCCTTTTGTTGTAATGTTTTGTGCCGTGCAAAGTGATGTTAATTAGACGATATGAGACACTGGGATTTGGCTGGGTTGGCACTTTGCTCATGGAGTCAATGTAATTCTCCTGGCGTAGCGTTCTGTTACACTATAGTGTGTTTTTATACATAACCCATAGACTTTTAGATATTTTGTGTCTTATGGCAACCGCCATCGATAAAAGACAGTACTGTGCAGCCGTCTTCATCGACCTGGCCAAATCTTCCGCATTCTTATCGGCAGACTCAATAGCCTCGGTTTCTCAAATGACGGCCTCGCCTGGTTCACCAACTACTTCTCAGATAGAGTTCAGTTTGTCAAATCGGAGGGCCTGTTGTCCGGACCTCTGGCAGTCTCTATGGGAGTGCCACAGGGTTCAATTCTCGGGTCGACTCTTTTCTCTGTATATATCAATGATGTTGCTCTTGCTGCTGATGATTCTCTGATCCACCTCTACGCAGACGACACCATTCTGTATACTTCTGGCGCTTCTTTAGACACTGTGTTAACAAACCTCCAAACGAGCTTCAATGCCATGCAACACTCCCTCCGTGGCCTCCAACTGCAAGTAAAACTAAATGCAAGCTCTTCAACCGATTGCTGCCCGCACCCACCCAACCAGCATCACTACTCTGGACGGTTCTGACATAGCATAAGTGAACAACTACAAATACCTAGGTGTCTGGTTAGACTGTAAACTCTCCTTCCAGACACACATTAAGCATCTACAATCCAATTTTAAATCTAGAAATGGCTTCCTATTTTGCAACAAAGCCTCCTTCACTCATGCTGCCAAACATACCCTCGTAGAACTGATTATCCTACCGATCCTTGACTTCGGCGATGTCATTTACAAAATAACCTTCAACACTCTATTCAGCAAATTGGATGTAGTCTATCACAGTGCCATCCGTTTTGTTACCAAAGCCCCATATACTACCCACCACTGCTCTCGTTGGCTGGCCCTCGCTACATATTCGGCGCCAAACCCACTGGCTTCAGGTCATCCAGGTCATCTATAAGTCTATGCTAGGTAAAGCCCCACCTTATCTCAGCTCACTGGTCACCATAGCAACACCCACCCGTTGCACACGCTCCAGCAGGTATATTTCACTGGTCATCCCCAAAGCCAACACCTCCTTTGGCCGCCTTTCCTTACAGTTCTCTGCTGCCAATGACTGGAACAAATTGCAAAAATCACTGAAAGCTGGAGACTAATTGTACCTGTACACAGCCCATCTGTAAATAGCACACCCAACTGCCTCATCCTCATGAGGAAGGGGGCGGCAGGGTAGCCTAGTGGTTAGAGCGTTGGACTAGTAACCAAAAGGTTGCAAGTTCAAATCCCCGAGCTGACAAGGTACAAATCTGTCGTTCTGCCCCTGAACAGGCAGTTAACCCACTGTTCCTAGGCCGTCATTGAAAATAAGAATTTGTTCTTAACTGACTTGCCTAGTTAAATAAAGGTATAAAATAAAAATATTGTTATTTTTTTGTTGTTGCTTTTTTGCACCCCAGTATCTCTATTTGCACATCATCATCTGCACTTCTATCACTCCAGTATTAATGCTAAATTGTAATTATTTCGCCTCTATATTGCCTTACCTCCCTAATCTTATTACATTTGTACACACTGTACATAGACTTTTTATATTATGTTATTGACTTTACATTTGTTTATCCCATGTGTATCTCTGTGTTGTTGTTGTTGTCGCACTGCTTTGTTTTATCTTGGCCAGGTCGCAGTTATAAATGAGAACTTGTTCTCAACTGGCTTACCTGGTTAAATAAAGGTGAAATAAAACATTTATAAAAAATGAAAGACTTCTGGTATGTACTATTTGTCAATTGTATTCTTATTGTGTAACTGTAATACATCTGATTACGTTTAAATGGATATGAACCGTAGTCCTCATACTTCAGAATAATATTCCTTTAATTATTATTTTGTGAATGGTCTAATGGTAATTATAAACCGGGTGGTTCGAGCAGTGAATTTTGATTGGCTGACAGCCGTGGTATATCAGAACGTACACCACGGGTTCGATTATTTTTTTTTTACTGCTCTAATTACATTAGTAACCCGTTTATAATAGCAATAATGCACCTTGGGCGTTTGTGGTATATGGCCAATATACCTTGGATAAGGGCTGAATCCAGGCACTCCGCGTTGCATCGTGCTTAAGAACAGCCCTTAGCTGTGGTATATTGGACATATTCCACACCCCCTCATGCCTATTGCTTAATTATAACATGATAAAACATGAAAGTGTCAGTTTGGTCAAACCTCTTTCTACTCAATTAGCTGTGGCATGCACGATAGAGGATAAGGCAGAGCACATTCAGGTCTTGTTTATTTGGATCAGGTCAGCCATCTTGTTTATTTGGATAAGGTCAGCCATCTTGTTTATTTGGATAAGGTCAGCCATCTTGTTTATTTGGATCATATCAACCATCTTGTTTGCATGATTCTCATATCAGAGGTTTACTGATGATCAGGGAGGAGATTAAGGGCTGAAGAAGAATGTATTGGAAGAATGTAGACACACACACAATCACACACACACACACACAGACGAAAGCAAGCATGAAAGCACACAAACACACACATACACACACACAGCACATTGCCACGCACACTAATCTCTATACCTCCCTGGAGTGGTGGCCTATAGGGATTCTGGAGAAGGGACCAATTATGGATTTGACCATTTCCATACGCACCCAGACAACAGCTGGCTCACAGAGTCACCTTACACATACACACAGACCTAGAACACACAAGCTCAGTGACTTTCAATGTGGCACCGTCATAGGATGCCACCTTCCTGACGGACAAATCTAGGTTTGGCGGATGCCAGGAGAACACCACCTGCCAGAATGCATAGAGCCAATCGTAGAGTTTGGTGGAGGAGGCTTAATGGTGTGGGGCTGTTTTTCATGGTTTGGGCCCCTTAGTTCCAGTGAAGGGAAATCTTAATGCTACAGCAATACAATGACATTCTAGAGCCCTCAAACTCAACTCTGCACATCAAAGCCAGTTCCACTGCATTTTTTCATTGTTCCCCTCTAATCAGGGACTTATTTAGACCAGGTACACCAGGTTTCTCCAATTAATTATCAGGTAGAACAGAAAACCAGCAGGCTCCAGACCTCTTAGGGTAAGAGTTGAGTACCCTTATTCTAAACGATTCTGTGCTTCCAAATTTGTGGCAACAGTTTGGGGAAGACCCTGTGCTCTTTCAGCATGACAATTCCCCCGTTCACAAAGCGAGGTCCATACAGAAATAGTTTTTTGAGATCAGTGTGGAAGAACTTGACTGGCCTGCACAGAGCCCTGACCTCAACGCCATCAAACACCTTTGGGATAAATTGGAACGCCGACTGTGAGCCAAGCCTAATTGCCCAACATCAGTTGCCGACCTCACTAAGGCTCTTGTGGCTGAGTGGAAACAAATGACCACAGCAATGTTCAGACATCTAGTGGAAAGCCTTCCCAGAAGAGTGGAGGCTGTTATAGCTGCAAAGGGGGGACCAACTCCATATTAAAGCCCATGATTTTGGAAAGAGATGTCCACATACTTTCGGTAATGTAGTGTATATATGATCTCACACACCCTCCCCTCACACCCCCTTTTAACATGCATCTCGGAGGTCAGATGAGGCAGCAGGCTACCATCTCGTACCCCAGACTGCTGCCCTTTCCCTGGGATTAGGAGCTGTCTGTGTGCCAACCTGAGGGTGAGACCAGCCTAGGAGCTGTGTGTGTGTGTGTGTGTGCGTGGGTGGGTTCCAAAAGTCCTCACAAGGACAGTAAAAAAAGGAAGGAAAAAGGTCAACACCCAACCCTAACCCGCAAATATAGACAATTTGCTATAAGCTATAATCAAAGACTGGGGTTGGAGGATTGTTTTTTGTTGCCTGATTTTGATATGTTTCTGCTTATAATTTCCTCCATTTTGGAAGGCTATTTTTTAGTAAACATGTCTATAATTAGATACATGTAGTTTCGCTTTTGTCATTATATGTTGCCCTAGAAGACTAAACATAATAATGTAATATAGATCAATAGAATAAATGCTTCAATCTAGTTGACATCGATAAAGTTTCCTCGGTCATCTTTCGGGGAGCAAAGACACGTAGGGACCGGGGAGAAATTACAATAACGCAAAAACAAAGGGAAATATTTTCAGTGCAAAATGTCCAAATTACATCAGTTTGACTGGATGTAAGGGAAAAGAAAGCTGTGAAAAAGACCCAATGTGTTTTTGATAAGATTTCAGGTCGACTTTGATGCATATTTTATGTGGTTGAAACGCTATCTGCTTATTCGATGAAGACATCCCCCCCAATCAGACACCTCGACGTCCCCGAAAGAACTTCATTGGAATCTATGTAAACTGGAAACCACATATCCTGAGGCTGCATTTATAGTAGATGGTAATTTTAACAAGGCTAATCTGAAAACAAGGCTTTCTAAATTTTATCAGCATATCGAATGCGCGACCCGGGCTGGGAAAATTCTGGATTATTGTTACTCTAACTTCCACGACGCATACAAAGCCATCCCTCGCCCTCCTTTCGGCAAATCTGACCACGACTCCATTTTGTTGCTCCCAGCCTATAGACAGAAACTAAAACAGGAAACGCCCGTGCTCTGGTCTGTTCAACGCTGGTCTGACCAATCGCATTCCACGCTTCAAGATTGCTTCGATCACGTGGACTGGGATATGTTCCGGATGGTTTCAAACAACAACATTGATGCATACGCTGATTCGGTGAGCGAGTTTATTAGCAAGTGCATCGGTGAAGTTGTACCAACAGCGACTATTAAAACTGTCCCCAACCAGAAACCGTGGATTGATGGCAGCATTCGCGCAAAACTGAAAGCGCAAACCACTGCTTTTAATCATGGCAAGGCGACCGGAAAAATGACCGAATACGAACAGTGCTATTCTCTCAGCAAGGCAATCAAACAAGCTAAGCGTCAGTATAGAGACAAAGTAGAGTCGCAATTCAACAGCTCAGACATGAGAGGAATGTGGCAGGGTCTACAGTCAATCACGGACTACAAAAATAAAAGCAGCCCCGTCGCAGACCCCGATGTCTTGCGCCCAGACAAACTAAACAACTTATTTGCTCGCTTTGAGGACAATACAGTGCCAACGACACGGCCCGCTACCAAAACCTGCGGACTCTCCTTCACCGCAGCCAACGTGAGTAAAACATTTAAACGTGTTAACCATCGCAAGGCTGCCGGCCCAGACAGCATCCCTAGCCGCGTCCTCAGAGCATGCGCAGACCAGCTGGCTGGTGTGTTTACGGACATATTCAATCAATCCTTATCCCAGTCTGCTGTTCCCCCATGCTTCAAGCGGGCCAGCATTGCTCCTGTTCCCAAGAAAGCTAAGGTAACTGAGCTAAACGACTATCGCCCCGTAGCACTCACTTCCGTCATCATGAAGTGCTTTGAGAGACTAGTCAAGGATCATATCACCTCCACCTTACCTGACACCCTAGACCCACTCCAATTTGCTTACCGCCCCAATAGGTCCACAGACGACGCAATCGCAATCACACTGCACACTGTGTGATTGCTAACCCATCTGGACAAGAGGAATACCTATGTAAGAATGCTGTTCATCGACTACAGCTCAGCATTTAACACCATAGTACCCTCCAAATTCGTCATTACACCATAGTACCCTCCGAACCCCCTCTGTGCAACTAGGTCCTGGACTTCCTGACAGGCCGCCCCCAGGTGGTGAGGGTAGGAAACAACATCTCCACCCCGCTGATCCTCAACACTGGGGCCCCACAAGGGTGCGTTCTCAGCCCTCTCCTGTACTCCCTGTTCACCCATGACTGTGTGGCCATGCACGCCTCCAACTCAATCATCAAGTTTGCAGACGGCACTACAGTGGTAGGCTTGATTATTTCAACCTACAGGGAGGAGGTCAGGGCACTCGGAGTGTGGTGTCAGGAAAACAACCTCACACTCAACGTCAACAAAAGAAAGAGATGATCGTGGACTTCAGGAAAAAGCAGAGGGAGCACCCCCTTAATAACCACACCGACGGGACAGTAGCGGAGAAGGTGGAAAGTTTTAAGTTCCTCGGCCTATACATCACGGATGAACTGAAATGGTCCACCCACACAGACAGTGTGGTGAAGAAGGCGCAACAGTGCTACTTCAACCTCAGGAGGCTGAAGAAATTTGGCTTGTCACCAAAAACACTCAAACTTTTACAGATGCACAATCGAGAGCATCCTTTCGGGCTGTATCCCTGCCTGATACGGCAACTGCTCCGCCCACAACCGCAAGGCTCTCCAGAGGGTAGTGAGGTCTGCACAACGCATCACCGGGGGCAAACTACCTGCCCTCCAGGACACCTACACCACCCGATGTCACAGGAAGACCAAAAAGATCATCAAGGACAACAACCACCCGAGCCACTGCCTGTTCACCCCGCTATCCTCCAGAAGGCGAGGTCAGTACAGGTGTATCAAAGCTGGGACCGAGAGACTGAAAAACAGCTTCTATCTCAAGGCCATCAGACTGTTAAACAGTCATCACTAACATTGAGTGGCAGCTGCCAATATACTGACTCAAATCTCTAGCCACTTTAATTATTAAAAATGTGATGTAATAAATGTATCACTAGTCACTTTAAACAATGCCACTTTATATAATGTTTACATACCCTACATTACTCATCTCATATGTATATACTGTATTCTATACCATCTACTGCATCTTGCCTATGCCGTTCGGCCATCGCTCATCCATATATTTATATGTACATATTCTTATTCATTCCTTACACTTGTGTGTATAAGATAGTTGTTGTGAAATTGTTAGATTACTTGTTAGATGTTACTGCATGGTCGGAACTAGAAACACAAGCATTTCACTACACTCGCATTAACATCTGCTAACCATGTGTATGTGACCAATAAAATTAGATTTGATATCACCTCCACAAATGGTATCTAACTGAGCACTGCATTCTCTCAAGACGCTGGAATAAAAAAATCATATTTCTACGCTCCTGGTCCCGAGTCAAAATGTAGCCAACATTTGGTGCATCATTTTACTGCAAGAAATGCTTCATTCTGCAGGAGTTATCATTAAGGCTATGTGAGAGGTTATAGACCTACAGTCAGTGTCCAGATTTCAGTTTCCATTTAACACGTCAAAACAGTAGGCTACAGTTCCCTTGACGTGCCATAGTATGGGGTCAATTTCACGCCATACGTATTGAATTCAAAATAAAATAAAGTTAGAATGTAAACATTATATTGTCGAGGATGGGTGAAATAATGGATGTTGAAATCAAAAACCAAACAATTGCGGCACCGGAGTGCCAAGTCTAGGACAAAAAGGCTTCTCAACAGTTTTTACCCCCAAGCCATAAGACTCCTGAACAGGTAACCATATGGTTACCCGGACTATTTGCCTTGTGTGACCCCCCCCCCCAACCCCTCTTTTTACACTGCTGCTTCTCTCTGTTTATCTTACATGCATAGTCCCTTTAACTATACATTCATGTACATACTACCTAAATGGCCCGACCCACCAGTGCTCCTGCACATTGGCTAACCGGGCTATCTGCATTGTGTCCCACCACCCGCCAACCCCTCGTTTTACGCTTCTGCTACTCTCTGTTCATCATATATGCATAGTCTCTTTAACCATACCTACATGTACATACTACCTCAATAAGCCTGACTGACCGGTGTCTGTATATAGCCTTGCTACTCTTGTTTTCAAATGCCTTTTTACTGTTGTTTTATGTCTTTACTTACCTATTGTTCACTTAATACCTTTTTTGCACTATTGGTTAGAGCCTGTAAGTAAGCATTTCACTGTAAGTTCTACACCTGTCGTACGTGACAAATAAACTTTGATTTGATTTGATTTGGAATTGAAAGCGAATGTGTAGAATTGTAAACAAAAATAAGACATCAAAAGCAAAACCCCAAAACGTGTAAGTAAATCATTTTAAAGCGAGAGCAAAACTCTATGACAAATTATTAAAAAAAAGATTTGAAAACGAATGCAAAAATTGTTTTTGGTTAAACATTCGAGCAACCAATCAAATTGAATACTTTTTGCCTACGCTCTTGCCTACATGTACTACCTTTTGGTTACGCTACTCGTATCTTTGCTTTCGATGTCTGTTTCTTTGCTTTCACTGCCAGTCTTTTCGATTGCGAGTTTTGGCCTGATTTTCCCGTGAAGGGCGGGGTTTAGAGGGAGGCGTAGACAATGAGTCTCCATTGGTCTGCTAGCTTTGGATTGACGGTTCGTCTTAACCCAATCAATGAACATGTTAGACAGGATTTTTTTCTATTGCCTACTTAAGTAGACGTTCTGACTTCACCTCATTTTAGGGTTTTACGGTACTTCAAAACTGTCAGTCACGGGTAAATAATGTACGGATATTAGAAGCATGTCTATCTAATAAATTTAATAACAAACCATCTAACTACTAAGGTAAACATATGAATTATAAACACCTCTGGTGATGTAGAGGTTAATCCAGGTCCTGCAGTGCCTAGCTCCACTCCCACTCCCCAGGTGATCTCATTGTTGACTTCTGTAACCGTAAAAGCCTTCGTTTCATGCACGTTAACATTAGAAGCCTACTCCCTAAATTTGTTTTACTCACTGCTTTAGCACACTCTGCCAACCCAGATGTCTTAGCTGTGTCTGAATCCTGGCTTAGGAAAACCACCAAAAACCCTGAAATCTCCATCCCTAACTATAAAATTTTCCACCAAGATAGAACTGCCAAAGGGGGCAGTGTTGCAATCTACTGCAAATATACCCTGCAGAGTTCGGTCTTACTATCCAGGTCTGTGCCCAAACAATTTCGAGCTTCTACTTCTAAAAATGCACCTTTCCAGAAACAAGTCTCTCACTGTTGTCGCTTGCTATAGACCCCCTTCTGTCCCCAGCTGTGCCCTGGACACCATATGTGAATTGATTGACCCCCATCTATCTTCAGAGCTCGTGTGGTTAGGTAACCTAAACTGGAACATGCTTAACACCCCGGCCATCCTACAACCTAAACTTGATGCCCTCAATCTCACACAAATTATCAATGAACCTACCACGTACAACCCCAAATCCGTAAACAAGGGCACCCTCATAGATATCATCCTAACTAACTCGCCCTCCAAATACACCTCTGCTGTTTTCATTCAAGATCTCAGCGATCACTGCCACATTGCCTGCATCCGTGATGGGTTTGCGATCAAATGACCGCCCCTCATCACTGTCAAACGCTCCCTAAAACACTTCTGCGAGCAGGCCTTTCTAATCGACCTGGCCGGGGTATCCTGGAATGACATTGACCTCATCCCGTCAGTAGAGGATGCCTGGTTATTCTTTAAAAGTGCCATCCTCACCATCTTAAATAAGCATTCCCCATTCAAAAAATGTAGAACTAGGAATAGATTTAGTCCTTGGTTCACTCCAAACCTGTCTGCCCTTGACCAGCACAAAAAGATCCTGGGGTGTTCTGCATTAGCATCGAATAGCCCCCGTGATATGCAACTTTTCAGGGAAGTTAGGAACAAATATACACAGGCAATTAGGAAAGCTAAGGCTAGCTTTTTCAAACAGAAATTTGCATCCTGTAGTACAAACTCAAAAAAGTTCTGGGACACCGTAAAGTCCATGGAGAATAAGAGCACCTCCTCCCAGCTGCCCACTGCTCTGAGGCTAGGAACCACTGTTACCACCAATAAATCCACTATAATTGAGAATTTCAATAAGCATTTCTCTACAGCTGGCCATGCTTTCCACCTGGCTACCCCTACCCCGGGAAACTTCCCTGCACCCTCCACAGCAACCTGCCCAAGCCCCCACCATTTCTCCTTCACCCAAATCCAGATAGCTGATGTTCTGAAAGAGCTGCAAAATCTGGACCCCTACAAATCAGCCGGGCTAGAAGATCTGGACACTCTTTCTAAAACTATCTGCCGAAATTGTTGCAACCCCTATTACTAGCCTGTTCAACCTCTCTTTCGTATCGTCTGAGATTCCCAAAGATTGGAAAGCTGCCGCGGTCATCCCCCTCTTCAAACGGGGTGACACTCTAGACCCAAACTGCTACAGACCTATATCTATCCTACCCTGTTTTTCTCAGGTCTTCAAAAGCCAAGTTAACAAACAGATTACCCACCATTTCGAATCCCACAGTACCTTCTCCTCTATGCAATCTGGTTTCAGAGCTGGTCATGGGTGCACCTCAGCCACGCTCAAGGTCCTAAATGACATCATAACCGCCATCGATAAGAGACATTTTTGTGCAGCAGTATTCATCGACCTGGCCAAGGCTTTCGACCCTGTCAATCACCACATTCTTATTGGCAGACTCGACAGCCTTGGTTTCTCAAATAATTGCCTCGTCTGGTTCACCAACTACTTCTCAGACAGAGTTCAGTGTGTCAATTCGGAGGTCTGTTGTCCTGACCTCTGGCAGTCTCTATGGGTGTGCCACAGGGTTCAATTCTCGGGCTGACTCTCTTCTCTGTATACATCAATGATGTCGCTCTTGCTGCTGGTGATTCTCTGATCCACCTCTACGCAGACGACACCATTCTGTATACTTCTGGCCCTTCTTTGGACACTGTGTTAACTAACCTCCAGACGAGCTTCAATGCCATACAACTATCCTTCCGTGGCCTCCAACTGCTCTTCAATACAAGTAAAGCTAAATGCATGCTTTTCAATCAATCACTGCCCGCACCTGCTCGCCCGTCCAGCATCACTACTCTGGACGGCTCTGACTTAGAATACGTGGACAACTACAAATACCTAGGTGTCTGGTTAGACTGTAAACTCTCCTTCCAGACTCACATTAAGCATCTCAAATCCAAAATGAAATCTAGAATCGGCTTCCTATATCGCAACAAAGCATCCTTCACTCATGCTGCCAAACATACACTCGTAAAACTGACCATCCTACCGATCCTCGACTTCGGCGATGTTATCTGTAAAATAGCCTCCAACACTCTACTCAACAAACTGGATGCAGTCTATCACGGTGCCATCCGTTTTGTCACCAAAGCCCCATACACTACCCACCACTGCAACCCATACGCTCTCGTTGATTGGCCCTTGCTTCATACTCGTTGCCAAACCCACTGGCTACAGGTTATCTACAAGTCTCTGCTAGGTAAAGCCCCGCCTTATCTCAGCTCACTGGTCACCATAGCAGCACCCACGCGTAGCACGCACTCCAGCAGGTATATCTCACTGGTCACCCCCAAAGCCAATTCCTCCTTTGGCTGGCTTTCCTTCCAGTTCTCTGCTGCCAATGACTGTAACGAACTGAAAAAAATCACTGAAGCTGGTGACTCATATCTCCCTCACTAGCTTTAAGCATCAGCTGTCAGAGCAGCTCACAGATCACTGCACCTGTACATAGCCCATCTGTTAATAACAGCCCATCTATCTACCTCATCCCCATACTGAATGTATTTATTTATCTTGCTCCTTTGTACCCCATTATCTCAACTTGCATATTCATCTTCTGCACATCTACCATTCCAGTGTTTAATTGCTATATTGTAATTACTTCGCCACCATGGCCTATTTATTGCCTTAACTACCTTTTCTTACCTCAAGTAAGTGTCCAAAGAAGGGCCAGAAGTATACAGAATGGTGTCGTCTGCGTAGAGGTGGATCAGAGATGCCATATGGCCTAATATAATGAAAGAAAAACCTCAATGCAGCCTGTAGATATAAATTGCACAATAATGATACATTTATGGATTTTTTTAAGGGATTGTTATGTCTTTTGTCTTTTTGTTTTGTGCGTGTCTGTGCCTATGTCTCTTATGTAGTACTGTGTGTCTCCCATAGTCTGTTCTGGACTTGGGGACTGTGAAGAGACCTCTGGTGGCATGTCTAGTTTAAACAGACAGCTCGGTGCATTCAACATGTCAATTCTTCTCAAAAATACCAGTAGTGATAAAGTAAATATTTCCTCTACTTTGAGCCAGGAGAGATTGACATGCATTTTATTAATGTTATCTCTCTTTGTACATTTAAGGGCTAGCCGTGCTGTACAATCAATAGAGCAATGAATAGAGCGTAACCCAGTTGTCATACGAGCGCTACATTCTACCCATAGACACCAGACAGAACACACAACCACACCAGAGGAACCCCAGCAGAGTAGATAGTGTCTAAAATACCCATTATATGACTCCCTATAGCAAAATCATGGCTAGAAGATATCATGCTTTTGTCAAATGAATGTCCTTTTTTGTGCATTTTAGCTAACCCTGACCCTTCTCCAAACCTTAACCAAATACTC
This sequence comes from Salvelinus fontinalis, assembly GCF_029448725.1. Lineage (NCBI taxonomy): Eukaryota > Metazoa > Chordata > Actinopteri > Salmoniformes > Salmonidae > Salvelinus > Salvelinus fontinalis. The sequence goes on along the minus strand of NC_074681.1, from coordinate 11,172,809 downwards.
CTAACCTGCTACGTTAATTATCCTAACCTGCTGCATGAGTTCTCCTAACCTGCTATGAAAAGTTAAATCTGACGTTAATTTGACAAAATCTGTTTCCCTTCTAGCCATGAACCTGTAGCAGGGACCACAGTAGGACAATGATATCATAGAGAAAGAACGCGTACCTTCTCCTCAGAGGGACACACACAGAACATTGTATCAGCTCATCTCAGCCTCCCTCTTCACCTAGAGTTGGGCTTAATTCCATTTCAATTCCTCAGTCAGTAGAATTGATTCTTATACAATAACACTACTATTACTACTAGAAAGTACCCTCTGTAACCTGGCAGTTAGCATAGATGACAACAGACTAACTTGACTGCATGGCATGTGCTTAGTGAGTTGAACATCTACGGCTCTGTTCAATGCCTGAACTGACTGGAACACAGAAAGAATTAACCCCACCGCAGCTTTTAACATAACGGACAAAACCTTTCATCTTCCATTACTTCATCCACCTCTCCTTTCCCAACACTGTGAGATGCAGAGACACACACACACACACACACACACACACACACACAGCCACACACACACAGCCACACACACACACACCACACGCATGCACGCACACACGCACGCACGCACACACACACACACACACACACACACACAGGCACTCACCGTGCGGTAGACATGATCACTGGTGTCCTCGTACTTCTGCAGGATCCTCTCCTCCAGGAAGTAGATGCGGAGCTTGAGGCTGAAGTTCTCCTTCTTCAGGTCATTGAGGTGCTGCGACAGAGTACGGTAACCGTTAGACATGTCACTTTAAAACCAACGGCAACCCGCAGACATGTCCCTTATACGTCAGAAAATACGGTAACCATTTGACATGGTCGTGTTATTGGGAAAATACGGAGACCGTTAAAAAATACGGTAGCCGTTTGACATGTCCGTGATATAGATCAGAAAGTCCGGTAACCTTTAGACATGCTATGTCCTCTTCCCGGTGGACATAATATATCGGTCCTCTGTGTCACAAAGCAAAAACAACTAAAAGATCAAAAAAATAAAAGTGACTTCCTAAGCTCTAGGAAGCCATGGAGAATCTACACACACACTAACACTAAAACACCCACACACACAGGAGTGTGTTGGGCCGTTTAGCGGTGCAGAGGGCTACTCTGCAGCCCGGGTGGTCAGAGCTGTGGCCATCCTGGCTCCATGGTGTGTTCTGGAGCCAAGGAGGCTGAACACAGGAGCTTATTTTACTGAAACAAACATGCCTGGAATCTCAGACAGCATGGAGAGGGGGGGGGGGGAGAAGCTCCATTGGTAAGCACGCACTTGACATGTAAGGAGATCCAGTGGAGGCTGCTGAGGGGAGGACGACTAATAATAATGAATGGAAGAATGGAAACCATGTTTTTGATGTATTTGATACCATTCCACCGATTCCGCTCCAGCCATTACCACGAGCCCCATTAAATTACCACGAGCCCCATTAAGTTACCACGAGCCCCATTAAATTACCACGAGCCCCATTAAATTACCACGAGCCCCATTAAATTACCACGAGCCCCATTAAGTTACCACGAGCCCCATTAAATTACCACGAGCCCCATTAAATTACCACGAGCCCCATTAAATTACCACGAGCCCCATTAAATTACCACGAGCCCCATTAAATTACCACGAGCCCCATTAAGTTGTTTTTTGTATATAAGGGCTGCATCCTAAATTAAAATCTATTCAAATGTGCCTTTTGCTCAGATCTGCAATTGACATCAACGTATAGTATGATACGCAATGGTCTGAGTTACCTACAGATTTCCATTCGATGAATGGGCGTAATGAATCATCTGAGAGATAGAGACAGAGACTGTAATAGGAGACATGGCTCTGTGCCAGTGGGGCTATTTATAGGGAGCCTATCTCACAGTGACTGTCCCTCCGAGGCAGAAAATGGGGGTAGAGAGGGGAGAGAACAGGTATATTATAGGGATGTACTGTGTATGCCCTGAAAACCACCCCTAAGTGATTAACCGCGGCAGGTAGCCTAGCGATTAGAGTGCTAAGCCAATAACTGAAAGGCTGCTGATTCAAATACCCAAGGTGAAAAATCTCGTGATGTGTCCTTGAGCAAGACCCTTAATCCTAATTTGCTCCAGGGGTGCCGTACTACTACGGCTGACCCTGTAAAACAAGGGCGTCAAACTCATTCAATGGAGGGCCTAGTGTCTGCAGGTTCTTGGTTTTTCCTTTCAATTAAGGTTCTTGGTCAGGTTCTTGGTCACCTCACTGACTAAGGCCCTTCTCCCCCGATTGCTCAGTTTGGCCGTGCTGCCAACTCTAGGAAGAGTCTTGGTGTACGGACAATTCCATCGATCTCATGGCTTGGTTTTTGCTCTGACAACTGTGGGATCTTATATAGACAGGTGTGTGCCTTTCCACATCATGTCCAATCAATTGAATTGAACACAGGTGGACTTCAATCGAGTTGTAGAAACATCTCAAGGAATGTGGAACAGAATGCAGAGTCTTATAGAAAAGGGTCTGAAAACTTATGCACATGTTATTATATTTAATACATTGGTAAAAAGTTCTGAAAACCTGTTTTCGCTTTGTCATTATGGGGTATTGTGTGTGGATTGAGTAGAGAAAAAATGTATTAACAAAATGTGGAAAAAGTTAAGGGATCTGAATACTTTCCGAATACACTGTACATCTGTTCTGTGTGGACATGCACCTGTAATAACATTACGAACCTTGTCACATACTAACACCGTCTCAATATAATGCAATTGAGTTTGTGTGGTGTGGGGGGGGGGGGGGGGGGGGGGGGTTGTCAATGACATTGCACGTATTTTGGGGGTATGCCTATACAGATTGGCTAGTTGGATGTTTTAAGGATTTTTTTGTTGCTACAGACTGACTCCCAGACAAACTGACTGGGCAGCTATGACATCATCATTAGTGGACCTCATCCCTCCGTAGATTCAGTGACTGTGTCCATTAATATCTAGAGTTACAAAACACTTCCTAAATAATTCACCACAGAGACACGGGCCAGGCACCAAGCTTATTTAACCGCTACGTAGCACCAGGATGACATCATCACGGCTGCGCGTTTAAAAACAACAACACATGTGGCGGGTGGCATAACAGCCACCAGGGCATGCCCTCACCCTCACACACAATCACTTCCTCTCACACTTCCTCTGATAAGAAAAGGTGTGTGTGTGTGTGTGTGTGTGTGTGTGTGTGTGTGTGTGTGTGTGTGTGTGTGTGTGTGTGTGTGTGTGTGTGTGTGTGTGTGTGTGTGTGTGTGTGTGTGTGTGTGTGTGTGTGTGTGTATGTGTTCGTGTGTGTGTGTGTGTGTGCAAGCATACTTACGTGTACTCTGCGTGCTTGTGTATGTACTGTATGTATGTGTGGAGGTGTAACTTCTTGGAGAAGCTAGCGCCGGGCGCCAATGAAAGAGAGGGTTGCTTTGGGTCGCGTCCCTCTTTCAGAGTGGAACCTCTGCTTTGGTGAGAAGCTGACTACACATCCCATTTTACCAGAAATGCAAAGCCACCGAAACAGAAAGGAGGAACATCTACATTTAATAAGCTTAATGGCTTGTGAATGACTCCCATTAGTAAGCTATTCTGATCTGGAATATGTTTGAACCGTGGAATGTTTATAAAGCGTTCTTGAGGGTGCTGAGAATGATTAGAGAATGAGAGAGTTGGAGAGGAAGAGAGGAGGAGGAGAGGAGGAGAGGAGGAGAGGAGGAGAGGAGAGGAAGAGAGGAGGAGAGGAGGATTGATGTGTGAATAAAGTGAGGGACAGTGGTGGGGTTTGGAATAGGAGGTGAAGCTAAAGAGATGGAGAATGGAAAGAAAGAAAGAAGTATGTCATATCACATGGGGTCAAACAAAAAGGTTTATTTTTGAAATATACATTATATATGTATATGTGTATGTGTGTTTGGCATGAATTCAGGGCCCAGAAATCATCCACTTTGTGACTTTGAGAGAGATTATTTCCCTGGAACAGGTGCTTTAGATAGGAATCTACAAAACCAAGACTTTCCAATATTCCACATGCCACATCCACATGATCTGAATGGCCAACCTGATCACTAGGATTCAGAGTTTTCTCTGGTCACTATGGCTAAGAGTTGTTCCTGGTCACTAGGGTTCAAAGTTGTTCCTGGTCACTAGGGCTCAGAGTTGTTCCTGGTCACTAGGGCTCAGAGTTGTTCCTGGTCACATGGTTAGGCAGTGCGCATTGTCTTCTTAGTTATAGGTCAGGGGAATTCAACTCTTACCCTACGAGTTCTGTTCTACCGGATAATGAATAACACCCACCTGGTGTCTCAGGTCTAAATCGGTCCCCGATTAGAGGGGAACAATGAAAACAAGCAGTGAAACTGTCTTCCAGGTCTAGAGTTGATTTAGAGGTTTATAGGTTTTATCCAGATTTCTGTTGTACAGAATGTTATTTTAGTAGACTGAATTATAATTTACTGTAACATCCAGACTGAATCATTTACTGTAACATCCAGACTGAATCATTTACTGTAACATCCAGACTGAATCATTTGCTGTAACATCCAGACTGAATCATCTGCTGTAACATCCAGACTGAATCATTTACTGTAACATCCAGACTGAATCATTTACTGTAACATCCAGACTGAATCATTTACTGTAACATCCAGACTGAATAATTTACTGTAACATCCAGACGGAATAATTTACTGTAACATCCAGACTGAATCCTTTACTGTAACATCCAGACTGAATCATTTACTGTAACATCCAGATTGAATCATTTACTGTAACATCCAGACTGAATCATTTGCTGTAACATCCAGACTGAATAATTTACTGTAACATCCAGACTGAATCATTTACTGTAACATCCAGACTGAATCACCCCTCACAGACTGGTCTTCAGTCTGCTTCATTACAGTACATTATGGACCCACAAGATGGAGACAATGAGTTAATATAATGAGGCTACAAAGTTTGGATCATTAAATCAGAGAGGAGAGCTCACCTGTTCAAACTCTCTCAGGGTGTGAGGTTGGAGAGAAGGTGAGTTTTCAGTTTCATCACTACATACATCTGAAGGGGGAGAACATACAAATCTTTTAAACATTTTTTATTTCATGGTAATTACGGTAATAATTACATAGAGGCGTAAAGTGTTATTACAGTGCAGTGTGATGGCCCCGAATGAATTCTGAACCGTCTCAGAATATCAATTAAATAAAAATAAATTACATTCAAGGGCTTTATTTGCATGGGAAACATATGTTAACATTGCCAAAGCAAGTGAAGTAGATAATAAACAAAAGTGAAATTTACAATAAAAATTAAGAGTAAACATTACACTAACAGAAGTTCCAAAAGAATAAAGACATTTGAAATGTCATATTATGTTTCCTCCCAACACTGCCCTGCCCTTATATTCCATGATATATTCCATGAAGTAGCAGGGTGAGCAATTTGGTGACGTTGGTGCGAGTGAGGAAGTTTCAAACCCTCAGATATAAAGCTCCATGTGCTTTGTTTTGTTATATGAAGTGTGCATCACTTACTCACTACTTTACCCGGCAATGGGGTCAAACTTTTTGGACAATCAGAAACCAGGAAGTCTAAGCTTTTGGAAATAAAATGGCCTTACCTGTCATGTGACCTGTGCTCCTGGCTGAGGACTCCTCTTTCACAGCACTGTCCCTAAAACCCACAGAGGGACACGGTGAGTATGTACACACACACACACACACACACACACAGACACAGACACAGACACACACACACACACACACACACACACACCCACACACACACACACACACACACACACACACACACACACACACACACACACACACACACACACACACACACACACACACACACACACACACACACACACACACACACACACACACAGAGAAAGATATTTGAGTCTCTCTGTGGTCAATATTGCCTTACAGATATAGTGGGACCATTTTGGGCATCACACTGTACCTGATGCATTCTCAAACGGAACATAGGAATAGCCACAGGCACAAAAGGCCCCTGTTTATTTAAGCAGTACCCCATTTACACCTCTATGGGAGAGGGGGAGATATTCAAGCTGAGGAAGGGTAAAGGAAGATAGAGGTCAGGGTGGCAGCCACACGGTAGAGAACATAGACATTATGCCATGGGGTGGAGAGAAGTTTAGCAATTTTATAACACATTTCATGCAATTCTACCAATTTTGCAAAGACTTATGCCATGTTAATGATATCTGAGTTCAATCCAATCATGAGATTTCACAACTCTCTGCTACATCCAGCTACTCCCCCAAAACTAACATCACACAGCTGCTGCTTTTCAGTGTTAACCCCCCTCCCTTTATTTAACCTGTATTTAACTAGGCAAGTCAGTTAAGAACAAATTCTTATTTACAATGACTGCCTACCCCGGCCAAACCCAGACGACGCTGGGCCAATTGTGCGCCTCCCTATGGCACTCCCAATCACAGCCAGTTGTGAAACAGCCTGGAATCGAACCAGGGTCTGTAGTGACACCTCTAGCACTGAGATGCAGTGCCTTAGACCGCTTCGCCACTCGGGAGCAGATAATTATAACATTGCACAAAAAAAAAGTTTGACAGGCCCATCTGCCATTGGCCCAGCCCATTGGACCATCCCATCTGCCATTTGCCCAAAATGCCAGATGGCCAGACCGCCCCTCCATACACGGTGAGTTCGGTGAGTTTACAACACACACACACACACACACACACACACACACACACACACACACACACACACACACACACACACACACACACACACACACACACACACACACACACACACACACACACACACACACACACACACACACACACACACACACAAACCCAGTGGGTGGTGATATCAGTGGCTGTAAACCTCAATAAAGATAAGAGTGTGAACTAATTAAAGACAAAAGACACACGCGCACACACACAAACACACACAGAACCCCCACTGGGTTTCTGATAAAGCTGCTAACTTCTAAATGAGGGATAGCCTTCCTTATTACCTAAAGCCAAGAGGGACTCACCCTTACAGAGGAAAGGAAAATCAGCTTTGTAGCAGTACACTAGTATTTCTGCTATTAATACCATAACATTGCATTGTTGACTTACCTAACAGGCAGTACAATAACAAGTTGACTAAAGTAGAGATAACTGCCACACATGCCACAGTTCTAGGATCACATAGAGGCCTCCATCAGTTGCTGGTTCAGAACATGACCTTGTTGTGTTTGGACAGCTGAGCTGCTGATTGCAGACTGGGGAGATGAAAGTCCACTGGCCCTACTGGTGAGATATAAACAAAACAGTCTGGCCCCTTTCAGACCCAGGGCCAGCCCTAGCATTTTGTTTGGGGGCCCCCCCACCTTGAGGGTAAATTATTTTAGTTGATGGTGGAGGGAAATGTTTTTGTTTTAAAGTGAAATTCCTGAAATTCTACACATTTTACCATGGGGAGTAGAGAACATACACATTATGCCATGGGGAGTAGAGAACATACACATTATGCCATGGGGAGTAGAGAACATACACATTATGCCATGGGGAGTAGAGAACATACACATTATGCCATGGGGAGTAGAGAACATACACATTATGCCATGGGGAGTAGAGAACATACACATTATGCCATGGGGAGTAGAGAACATACACATTATGCCATGGGGAGTAGAGAACATACACATTATGCCATGGGGAGTATAGAACATACACATTATGCTATGGGGAGTAGAGAACATACACATTATGCCATGGGGAGTAGAGAACATACACATTATGCCATGGGAAGTAGAGAACATACACATTATGCCATGGGGAGTAGAGAAGTTTAGCAACTTTATAACACATGTCATGCAATTCTACTACTTTTGCCATCGGGCAGAGACATTTTTTGCAGTTTTACAGCTAATTCCCTGCAAGTCTACAAATTTTGCAAAGACTTATGCCATGTTAATGATATCTGAGTGAGAGTGACTACCTAAATCAACGGGGGCCCCCTGGAGGTCATGGTCCCTGGGCACATGCCCTTCGTGCCCGGTCGGTATTTGTCCATGATTAATACAAGTTTAGATAGCTGGCTAAACTAACTTACAAATCTAAAAAGTTGATATGGCTAATCAGTGACTGACATAACAAGAGAAAAACCACCCATGCGCAACCAAATTTCGAAATTGAACCTTGTATATTCTACTATTAGGAAGGGGGCCCTAAGAGACTACGTATGTCGCTTATGCTTGGTGCAGGCCCTGCTTAGACCCATATTTTGGTTAGCATAGGGGTTACAAATTCTAAACGAATTTTAAATAATAAAACCGCCCACCTTGATTCTCCCATGACTCGCCAAATGAGGAACAACTGTGATGTTCAGGGCTGTGTGCATGCGCTCTAAATAACCGGACAATTAGGCTACAATACATCACAGTAGCCATGCCACTGTTTCTTCCACACCTCCTTGAAGATAACATACGGGTCTAATTGGCTCAGCAGTTGCCACTGATTGTGTCTCTCTCGTCTTGTGAATTTATTGGGCTGCCTATCATCAAAACCTCAGGTCCAGATTGGCAGAAACTATCAAAAGGATGCTGTAGTATCCAAATGTGACACATTGCGCACATCGGGTTGTCACGTGACTAGCAGGCCGTTCTAACCCCCCTATTGGCATAGCCATCTGTACAACAGCAAACCATGTATTGATAAGTAAATGTATAGAAACCGCCCCAATCCTCTTTAGCTAGCCAAATAAACCATAAGATGTCATTAATGACCTAATTGACATAGGCTATAGTTAGAGGACGCCATAGTTTATGACATGGTGTTCTTCTTTATACAAAAGACAATATCAATAGGTATGTGCATGTTATAAGGATGCCAATATATAGGCCAGAATGTGTCGGTTTGTGAATTTTGAGGACATGACGCAAATCAGCTGTCAACACCTAATAATTAGGCTGAGCATGTGTTAAGAGCAAGGACTTAATTATATGTCAAGCGCGCGCATCAATTATTGTGGAGAACACAATTCCAGTAAATATTTTCGATTTCACCCTCAATAATCACTGCAATTGTGAAATCACCACCTCGAAAATTAAACCTTTATTCCAAAACCCAGCCAACAATAATATTCCACTATTCAATCATTCCACTATTCAATCATTCCACTATTCAATCATTCAAGCCTGCATTCTAGAACAATGTGTTTTACCTTTCAGACGCGCCCCAGGTCTGTCCTGGCGATGAGGTCCAATCCATATATTCCGTCAGTTAAAGGGTCACCTTGCGTGGTAACCCGTTTTTTTTATATCCTTTTGCCAAGGCTGCCATCAGTCCATTTAAAGGTTCCGATAAAAAGGGAAATTGTCGGTGGTCAGTTTCCCAATCATTACTGCGTTTGGAAGAGGTTGGACCTCGAGATGATGCGCGCCTTGAAATGTGCCACCGATGCGGTGGGGTATTGTCATACACACCGCCCTCAGCCCCTCCGCCCTCAGCCCCTCCGCCTTCACACACCCTTCCTCCAGCTCAACTATAGTCGCACGGTTGCCTCGAATGTTTCTAAGGGTGATGTTTTAGATAGAATGTCTAAATTCTGAATTATCAGAACACATATTTTTTAATGGGTGAATACAGTCTACTACAAGGCCATATTTATGTGATTTTGCACTTTAGCCTAATTTCTAAAAAGGTTAAGACCAAATGTCTTACTTCAAAATTGAAAAGTGAATGTAGCTCTGGTAAAATAGGATACAGAAGATAAGCGGCATCTCAAATCCGTCCAGTATGTTTATTATGGAATTTACAGAAATGTGTATTGTGATAATTTTACTGTTTTGTTATTGAAATAATGTGAATGATGTATGTGTGTAATACATAATAGCCAACATGTGTTACTGTGTGCATGAAATGATATTGAGGTACATAGTAATATGTATGGTCACGTCCTACAGAATGTAATGTGTGTGTGTGTGTGTGTGTGTGTGTGTGTGTGTGTGTGTGTGTGTGTGTGTGTGTGTGTGTGTGTGTGTGTGTGTGTGTGTGTGTGTGTGTGTGTGTGTGTGTCAATGAGTTGTAATTTCCCTAAGAGGCACTAGATGTCCCTATAAGCTTTGTAATGACTGTTTTACCTTCAACCTATTTTGGGCTACTGTATATAGTATCACAATATGAGTCATAATACCCATAAAACCTAGCCATCAAACAGGGAAATGGTTTCAATCGTTTTTCCACCATTCATTTTTCCATACTTGTCCACACTTAAAAAAAGGGCTGTGTTTCCTGTAGGCTTACCCTGACGTGACGGTGTAATTGTCTCTCGGACAAGGTGACTTTACCCTGGCTAAACGAGCTGATCTATGCTACTTTTCATTCTCATTGCTATACTTCATAAATACTGCACTCTCAACTTCAAAACTGCTTAGAGTCATGTAACTAAGAAATTCTCTCGAAAGACACTTGAAAAGGATTTATTGTTTTGTTGAATAACCACAACGGAGGCGAAGGATATCATTTCAAAGTTTTTTTTCCTCAGTTGAGATCCACCGGCATCATAGGTGTAAGGTTAGCTAGACGTTTCTGACTGGGCTTGGAATTGTGACAATGGGATATGTAGTGATTTTGCCAACACAGCCAGATATGTACACAGTCTTGTACCCTTAACCTTTTTTAAACTGACTATCGTATTTGTTGATTACATCAGACTCATTATATTAGTATAATGAGTAATCCAAGAATATCACAAATTAATTGACATAAGAAAACTCGCGCCAATGACGATAACGGAGATCCTCCTCCTCAACACTCTATTGTAACTTTGATATGCAGGGTTGGGGAGTAAGTTACATATAACTGATTAAAAAAAATTAAAAACTGTAACTGCGATCTCTTACTTTATCAGCAAAAAAATATTGTAATCAGATTACAGATACTTTTGAAAAACTAGATGGTTACTTCAAGGATTAGGCTACTTTTAAGTTCAGAAAGGATGTTTGCGGGGGAAAAACGCGCAAGTTTAAATTTGTTCTGCCTGAGCGAGTCTGTCCACAAGTCAGAGACCACTATGATGACACACCAAATGTGTTTGATGGATATCTGGAAAAGAGCAGTAATATGCTTTTGTAGGTTATAGTCCAAGCTATGTCTTCTCACAACATCCAATAATTATACCATCCAATGTGAATAAACACTTGGAGGTAAATCGACAGCAGTGGTGTAGCCTACGGTTATCATTAACATCCGCATAGCACAATAATTTAATCACACTGTTGCTCTCTCATTTAGCTTTTTGCGCCTTGCGGATGGATTGTGGTTGTTATGGATGGCTGTTCACAAATGAATATGTGTATTTTACCCCAATAATGGTTGAATTGAAGAAGTTTAAGCTGCCTATCAATCATTGTTTTTGCGACTAGTAGACAGCTGTCACGCCCTGACCGTAGAGAGCTTTTTATGTCTCTATTTTGGTTTGGTCAGGGTGTGATTTGGGTGAGCATTCTATGTTAATTTTCTATGTTTTGTATTTCTTTGTGTTTGGCCGGGTGTGGTTCTCAATCAGAGGCAGCTGTCTATCATTGTCTCTGATTGAGAACCATACTTAGGTAGCTTTTCCCCACCGATGCTTTGTGGGTAGTTATTTTCTGTTTTGTGTTTCTGCACCTGACAGGACTGTTTCGGTTTTCGTTTATTCTCTTTGTTATTTTTGTATGAAGTGTTCAGTTGAAATAAAATAGTTATGCACACTCAATTTTTTTGGTCTTATTTCTTGTTTGCTTCACAAAAAACGAAATTACATCTTCAAAGTGGCAGGCATGTTGTGTAAATCAACTGACACAAACCCGCAAAAAATATATTTTAATTCCAGGTTATAAGGCAAAATGTCAAGGAGGGTGAGTACATTCGCAAGCCACTGTATCTGTGGTTCATCCAGGTTAATCGCAAAGCGGTTTTAGGCTATAAATATAGTTTTGTTTATAAGCTGTGTCAAAAGGAAACGTGATAGTACTTTTTAGTTGCTAAGAGACACAGCTAAAACAAAGTTGATCACCTCTGTTCAAGGTCTTCTGCCTAAGCTTGTTCCCTCATGTTTTCTCTGGTTCCTCTTTAGTATTTACATTTCTAGGACCACTCCTGTGTGGTTTCCACTTCTCTCTGGATTGAAGTGCTCTTCGTTAAGGCCACGCAGGGTCCGGTATGGGGTGGGCTTAGCTCAATAAGGTTACCATCAGAAATGACCCAGATGGCTGGGGCGCATTGTTTCCTCACCATGACCTGCAACTTGATGCTCTCTACCCTGCTCATCTCCTCCAGCTTTGGCGTGGTGTCAGGAACCCAGTCAGCCATGAACCTATCCTTGGCCACAAACAGGTTCACCTTCCCCTCATCCGGCTGCTCCACAAACAGGATGTCTGGAGGGGGAGAGGGGGAGTGGGATAGGGAGGTAGAAAGAGGGAGGGGAGGGGAGTGAGAGCCACGGGCCAGGTGTTAAAACATTGACAGGTGTTTCAGGTAAGCCCAGCGAGGTAGGAAGTGATGAGTGTTACAGGTAAGCTCGGTGAGGTGGATCAGGGGAGGTGATGGGTGTTGCAGGTAAACACAGTGAGGTGGATCAGGGGAGGTGATGGGTGTTGCAGGTTAACACAGTGAGGTGGATCAGGAGAGGTGATGAGTGTTGCAGGTTAACACAATGAGATGCATCATGGGAGGTGGTGGGTGTTGCAGGTAAACACAGTGAGGTGGATCAGGGGAGGTGATGGGTGTTGCAGGTAAACACAGTGAGATGAATCATGGGAGGGGGTGGGTGTTGCAGGTAAACACAGTGAGGTGGATCAGGGGAGGTGATTGGTGTTGCAGGTAAACACAGTGAGGTGGATCAGGGGAGGTGATGGGTGTTGCAGGTTAACACAGTGAGATGAATCATGGGAGGTGGTGGGTGTTGCAGGTTAACACAGTGAGATGGATCATGGGAGGTGATGGGTGTTGCAGGTAAACACAGTGAGGTGGATCAGGGGAGGTGATGGGTGTTGCAGGTAAACACAGTGAGGTGGATCAGGGGAGGTGATGGGTGTTGCAGGTTAACACAGTGAGATGCATCATGGGAGGTGGTGGGTGTTGCAGGTAAACACAGTGAGGTGGATCAGGGGAGATGATGGGTGTTGCAGGTAAACACAGTGAGGTGAATCATGGGAGGTGATGGGTGTTGCAGGTAAACACAGTGAGGTGGATCATGGGAGGTGATGGGTGTTGCAGGTAAACACAGTGAGGTGGATCAGGGGAGGTGATGTGTGTTGCAGGTAAACACAGTGAGGTGGATCATGGGAGGTGATGGGTGTTGCAGGTAAACACAGTGAGGTGGATCAGGGGAGATGATGGGTGTTGCAGGTAAACACAGTGAGGTGGATCATGGGAGGTGGTGGGTGTTGCAGGTAAACACAGTGAGATGGATCAGGGGAGGTGGTGGGTGTTGCAGGTAAACACAGTGAGGTGGATCATGGGAGGTGGTGGGTGTTGCAGGTAAACACAGTGAGATGGATCAGGGGAGGTGAGGTAGTAGCGTGTACAGTAATTGAATAGATGGACAGGTGTAACAATATGGACAGGTATATTTGCTCTCAGACAGTTTTGTTATAACATGATATTAACATACCTGCCAGGTTGTGGCTCAGGTCTATGTCATAACATGATAGTAACATGCCTGCAAGATGTAATAACACGATAGCGTACCTGCCAGGTCGTGGATGAGATCCGTAAAAGAAAATGGAAACACTAGGATTTAGAACGCCAGCTAACTGTAACTGTAAATCACCTTATTGGCATTGTTGCGTCACTGGCAGGAGAGAACATTTTGGAACTCCCAAAAATGGCTGAATTTACCAAGTTTTTAACAGAGGATGAAATAACGTTAGTTAGGGAGCCAGTAAAACTAGTTTGAGCTGATCGTTGCTCCAGATCAAAGAGTTTGTTCTCGAAGCAGTAACACAGACATGCCGCCTGAAACACCTCAGCTAGAGGGTCGGCGTAGGCAAACACAAACTGGTGTGAGTGGGGATGCTGCCAGATAATGGCTAGAGTAGGAGTGTGTGTGTTGTAGAGAGATGGTGGCGATACAGCACAAAATCCCAGCGGATGGTGATGTATTACATCCAGTCAGAGTTCCTGTCAGTCTGTCTGGATGGTGATGTATTACATCCAGAGGTTCCTGTCAGTCTGTCTGGATGGTGATGTATTACATCCAGGTCAGAGGTTCCTGTCAGTCTGTCTGGATGGTGATGTATTACATCCAGTCAGAGTTCCTGTCAGTCTGTCTGGATGGTGATGTATTACATCCAGAGGTTCCTGTCAGTCTGTCTGGATGGTGATGTATTACATCCAGGTCAGAGGTTCCTGTCAGTCTGTCTGGATGGTGATGTATTACATCCAATCAGAGGTTCCTGTCAGTCTGTCTGGATGGTGATGTATTACATCCAGAGGTTCCTGTCAGTCTGTCTGGATGGTGATGTATTACATCCAGGTCAGAGGTTCCTGTCAGTCTGTCTGGATGGTGATGTATTACATCCAGGTCAGAGGTTCCTGTCAGTCTGTCTGGATGGTGATGTATTGCATCCAGTCAGAGGTTCCTGTCAGTCTGTCTGGATGGTGATGTATTACATCCAGGTCAGAGGTTCCTGTCAGTCTGTCTGGATGGTGATGTATTACATCCAGAGGTTCCTGTCAGTCGTCTGTCTGGATGGTGATGTATTACATCCAGAGGTTCCTGTCAGTCTGTCTGGATGGTGATGTATTACATCCAGAGGTTCCTGTCAGTCTGTCTGGATGGTGATGTATTACATCCAGTCAGAGTTCCTGTCAGTCTGTCTGGATGGTGATGTATTACATCCAGAGGTTCCTGTCAGTCTGTCTGGATGGTGATGTATTACATCCAGGTCAGAGGTTCCTGTCATTCTGTCTGGATGGTGATGTATTACATCCAGAGGTTCCTGTCAGTCTGTCTGGATGGTGATGTATTACATCCAGAGGTTCCTGTCAGTCTGTCTGGATGGTGATGTATTACATCCAGGTCAGAGGTTCCTGTCAGTCTGTCTGGATGGTGATGTATTACATCCAGAGGTTCCTGTCAGTCTGTCTGGATGGTGATGTATTACATCCAGAGGTTCCTGTCAGTCTGTCTGGATGGTGATGTATTACATCCAGAGGTTCCTGTCAGTCTGTCTGGATGGTGATGTATTACATCCAGTCAGAGTTCCTGTCAGTCTGTCTGGATGCCAATGTATTGTTTCTTCTTCTTCGATGAGGTTTAACGGCGGTTGGCATCCAATAAATGTTGCATTACCGCCACCTACTAGACTGGAGTATTACTCCCTTATACTTTGCATCAACAAACAAAAAAATATGTGCAACAACAAAAATAAATACAACAAATACCCTACCATCTAACACTACAGTCACAAAAAAACATCATAAATACTATACTCCACTTTTTAAATCACTTAGTCATACCTCAGGTCAACAGCCTGAAAGGATTAGACACCACCACTTAACTTAACACACCCTGCAACTCTTCTGATGTCAAGTCTCGCACACCCAAATACCTCTCTGCAGCTGCCACCACAACCCCTATTTTCTGCAACGTACGTTCCATCCCTGCAGTACAGTTGATAACTATTGCTGTAAATGCCAAAAATCCAATCTTACTGAAACAAATATCACTTGTTGATTTATCCCTCTGTACTGGCACAGATCTACTGCTCACAACACTCCTCTCAGTATCCCTCCCGCTTTACCCATCTTCCTCTACTTTCTTCACTGCATCAGCATATGACAATTTCTGCACTACTCTAACCCTGGAAACGTCACATGCCTCTCTCGCACGGGAAATTTCTGAACCCTAACCCTGTGGGCACCCCTACAGGTAACACATACCACGACTTTCCCCAATGCTACACATTCCTTTGTCTCATGCCCTTCTGCACACTTATCACACCTAGGAACCTTCCTCCTACACACTGCTGCCACATGCCCAAAAGCTTGACACTCGCAGCAACGTAATGTAGTCTGCACAAAAACTCATACAGGATAACTTATATATCCTAACATCACTGTCGTGACTTTACTGCATTAATCTGATGACTGTTATTTATAGAATCAACTAACTATGTTTAATTGTTACCCGATTAAATTAATTATGTAACAATTAACTCATTAGGAATTTGGGGCACCACGAGAGCAGTTGTTTAAAGAGTTACCATGTCCCAAATTAAACTATAAAGGTCTTTACCTATCACATCCATAAAACAGTCAACGCATTAAATGATAACCTCTTATTATATCATCATTCTGAACAGTCGTAACCTTCTTGGATCTGCAAAGACCCCAGCCTTACTTATGATTCAGTACTACACAATTTAGTTCAATTATTTATTTACTAGCTAAATAAATAATAACACAGATTAAACATACACACTTAATACATGAGAAAAAGGTTCCTAGCGGACTGACACAACATATGTAATGTTCTGTGTAACACAACATTTCTTGTTACACAGAAAATGAAGAGGGGGGGAGAGAGAGGAAAATAAACACTTATCGTTGACACATTTTAGAAACTATTCTCACAGTAATCATATACTTTGCACAAGAACCGCCGCCCGTTTAGAGTAAGAAATCGTGAATGTATCTATGTGTGAATGCCGTTCACAGTTTATCTCTGTCGGAACCAGCCCTCCTTAGGAAGTGTGTTGGGTTGGCGTTTCAGCGGCATGCTTGTAAGGCTCTGATCCGTGCAGCTGCAGCCTGGAACCCACCCTGAAACCTCAAAGGGATCAGCTAAAGGCAAGGGTCCACTTTTTCCAAAAAACTTCACTCCTAATGTCACAGACTCATCATTATCCTGACTCTGTAAAAGCATCGGGCGCCGAGAACTTCACCAAACCTACCACCTCCCTCATTCACTTCAATTTCTCCTCTTGTCTTCAACTCACTCTGCTTACACTTTCTACCATTCTGCTTAAACAAACCATCTCCTTTTTTCCATCCATTTTGAACCGACTCAAGCTCACCTTCTTCCTCCCTATCTCTCTCTTAGACCTCCTCTGCCTCTCTTTTCCCCTCCATTCTCCTCGCTATTCCAAGTATAACTCTCATGATAATACTGCATTTCTCCTGACATACATCTTGTTCTTGCCTCATCAAGGGACGCCATTTAACCGTCTGTCACAACCGCTGCACAATCAGCACGAAATCCTCTGGATGTTGCGCTCAACAGTGCATCTCACTTGTAAAGCAGCTGCTTCCTCTTGATATTCTTCTTTATCAGTAGCTACTGTAACACTTTTCCATTTCAAACAAGCGCACTCTCTTTCTCCCAGAGTCCTCCATTTCCTCTGACGATATATTGGACGTGTCACTAATCCTTATGAAGGACTTCCTTGCAGAAGAGGTTACTTGACCAGTCAACAGCCGATATGCCAGTCAAATAATTGCTTGCATTTTGCTTGATTATAAATTGTTTAAAGCTAACCTCAGTAGTGGGTAGGTGCTCAATATATATAAGAAGTAACCTATAACGGTGTTTATCGCACGCGCTGTTTGGTGTGATGGTAACGCATTCACCTTTTTATTAGGCAAACGGGAGTTGGAATCGCAGACAGCATCATGGTTTATGAAATGTCATTCTAACTAATAATGGGGCATGCTCATTATAAATACATTGTGATTTAGTTTTGGTATCAGACTAACTTTTCTTATGAGTTTGTTTGCAGAGCATACAGGCTGGCAGCTTATCGCCAGTTCACCCTATGGGCGCAAGGGAGAATTGGACGAGGTGTACAGCATGTCAACCCTACGTGTCTCTCTTCCATAAGGCAGCATACCCAGAAGCAAGTGGCATCTACATAGGGTTTGAGTTGGAATAAAAACAGTTCATTTAGTAAATCTAGCCTGCTGTAAAAACACATGTTTCAAGACATAGGCCTAATGCCTGTGCCTTATGTAAAAATAGTATCAGTTAGCTTGTCCAATATAACAACAGGTTCGAGCATAACCAGACAAACTTGCTTTGAAGATGAAACTACTTTCAATGCACACTAACCCCATGTCCCTGTTGTTGGAGTAGTGACTTCAAATAGTTTTGGCTGCCATCTATTGGAAAGGAATGGTTACTACACTGGGCAGCTAGTTGTCAAAGGAGACTTTAATACTATATGCCATTTAGCAGACGCCTTTATACAAAGCGGCCCGACTACATGATAGTGGAAACAGATCATAGAAACAGGATTACAAAAAGACATAGTCAATTACAGGGTTATTAAGGTGTTTTTACAATGTCCAATGAAACAAGAAGAGGATTCACCTTTGCCTCATGCACAAGATCAATAGACTAACAACATTAGCATACGTTAAAGGGCAATCAGAAGTAACTACATCCATTTTTGCACTTATAAATGAATGATATGTAACCATTGATTATTGAAGAATCTAACGTATACATTTGGGGAAGGACAGGGCATGACATTGTGGTTGACTGTGTCAGCAACTAAATATCTGTCTCACAGAAAGAGGCATATTTGTAAAACCCTAGTTGATTTCCATGATGGAATAGCAAGGCCCTGTAGAGTGTTTGGGTGTTACAGTATAGTACATACCAGCAGAACGGGCTGTGTAGAGGGTTTGGGTGTTACAGTATAGTACATACCAGCAGAACTGGCTGTGTAGAGGGTTTGGGTGTTACAGTATAGTACATACCAGCAGAACTGGCCCTGTAGAGGGTTTGGGTGTTACAGTATAGTACATACCAGCAGAACTGGCTGTGTAGAGGGTTTGGGTGTTACAGTATAGTACATACCAGCAGAACTGGCCCTGTAGAGGGTTTGGGTGTTACAGTATAGTACATACCAGCAGAACTGGCTGTGTAGAGGGTTTGGGTGTTACAGTATAGTACATACCAGCAGAACTGGCTGTGTAGAGGGTTTGGGTGTTACAGTTTAGTACATACCAGCAGAACTGGCTGTGTAGAGGGTTTGGGTGTTACAGTATAGTACATACCAGCAGAACTGGCTGTGTAGAGGGTTTGGGTGTTACAGTATAGTACATACCAGCAGAACTGGCTGTGTAGAGGGTTTGGGTGTTACAGTATAGTACATACCAGCAGAACTGGCTGTGTAGAGGGTTTGGGTGTTACAGTATAGTACATACCAGCAGAACTGGCCCTGTAGAGGGTTTGGGTGTTACAGTATAGTACATACCAGCAGAACTGGCTGTGTAGAGGGTTTGGGTGTTACAGTATAGTACATACCAGCAGAACTGGCTGTGTAGAGGGTTTGGGTGTTACAGTATAGTACATACCAGCAGAACTGGCCCTGTAGAGGGTTTGGGTGTTACAGTATAGTACATACCAGCAGAACTGGCTGTGTAGAGGGTTTGGGTGTTACAGTATAGTACATACCAGCAGAACTGGCTGTGTAGAGGGTTTGGGTGTTACAGTATAGTACATACCAGCAGAACTGGGCCTGTAGAGTGTTTGGGTGTTACAGAATAGTACATACCAGCAGAACTGGCCCTGTAGAATGTTTGGGTGTTACAGTATAGTACATACCAACAGAACTGGCCCTGTAGAAGGTTTGGGTATTACAGTATAGTACATACCAGCAGAACTGGCTGTGTAGAGGGTTTGGGTGTTACAGTATAGTACATACCAGCAGAACTGGCTGTGTAGAGGGTTTGGGTGTTACAGTATAGTACATACCAGCAGAACTGGCTGTGTAGAGGGTTTGGGTGTTACAGTATAGTACATACCTGCAGAACTGGCTGTGTAGAGGGTTTGGGTGTTACAGTATAGTACATACCAGCAGAACTGGCTGTGTAGAGGCTTTGGGTGTTACAGTATAGTACATACCAGCAGAACTGGGCCTGTAGAGTGTTTGGGTGTTACAGTATAGTACATACCAGCAGAACTGGCTGTGTAGAGGCTTTGGGTGTTACAGTATAGTACATACCAGCAGAACTGGGCCTGTAGAGTGTTTGGGTGTTACACGATAGTACATACCAGCAGAACTGGCATGTGTAGAGTGTTTGGGTGTTACAGTATAGTACATACCAGCAGAACTGGCTGTGTAGAGGCTTTGGGTGTTACAGTACAGTACATACCAGCAGAACTGGGCCTGTAGAGTGTTTGGGTGTTACACGATAGTACATACCAGCAGAACTGGCTGTGTAGAGGGTTTGGGTGTTACAGTATAGTACATACCAGCAGAACTGGCTGTGTAGAGGGTTTGGGTGTTACAGTATAGTACATACCAGCAGAACTGGCTGTGTAGAGGGTTTGGGTGTTACAGTATAGTACATACCAGCAGAACTGGCTGTGTAGAGGGTTTGGGTGTTACAGTATAGTACATACCAGCAGAACTGGCTGTGTTGAGGGTTTGGGTGTTACAGTATAGTACATACCAGCAGAACTGGCTGTGTAGAGGGTTTGGGTGTTACAGTATAGTACATACCAGCAGAACTGGCTGTGTAGAGGGTTTGGGTGTTACAGTATAGTACATACCAGCAGAACTGGCTGTGTAGAAGGTTTGGGTGTTACAGTATAGTACATACCAGCAGAACTGGCCCTGTAGAGTGTTTGGGTGTTACAGTATAGTACATACCAGCAGAACTGGCTGTGTAGAGGGTTTGGGTGTTACAGTATAGTACATACCAGCAGAACTGGCTGTGTAGAGGGTTTGTGTGTTACAGTATAGTACATACCAGCAGAACTGGCTGTGTAGAGGGTTTGGGTGTTACAGTATAGTACATACCAGCAGAACTGGCCCTGTAGAGGGTTTGGGTGTTACAGTATAGTACATACCAGCAGAACTGGCTGTGTCGAGGGTTTGGGTGTTACAGTATAGTACATACCAGCAGAACTGGCTGTGTAGAGGGTTTGGGTGTTACAGTATAGTACATACCAACAGAACTGGCCCTGTAGAGTGTTTGGGTGTTACAGTATAGTACATACCAGCAGAACTGGCCCTGTAGAAGGTTTGGGTGTTACAGTATAGTACATACCAGCAGAACTGGCTGTGTAGAGGGTTTGGGTGTTACAGTATAGTACATACCAGCAGAACTGGCTGTGTAGAGGGTTTGGGTGTTACAGTATAGTACATACCAGCAGAACTGGCTGTGTAGAGGGTTTGGGTGTTACAGTATCGTACATACCAGCAGAACTGGCCCTGTAGAAGGTTTGGGTGTTACAATATAGTACATACCAGCAGAACTGGCTGTGTAGAGGGTTTGGGTGTTACAGTATAGTACATACCAGCAGAACTGGCTGTGTAGAGGGTTTGGGTGTTAAAGTATAGTACATACCAGCAGAACTGGCTGTGTAGAGGGTGTGGGTGTTACAGTATAGTACATACCAGCAGAACTGGCTGTGTAGAGGCTTTGGGTGTTACAGTATAGTACATACCAGCAGAACTGGGCCTGTAGAGTGTTTGGGTGTTACAGTATAGTACATACCAGCAGAACTGGCTGTGTAGAGGGTTTGGGTGTTACAGTATAGTACATACCAGCAGAACTGGCCCTGTAGAGGGTTTGGGTGTTACAGTATAGTACATACCAGCAGAACTGGCTGTGTAGAGGGTTTGGGTGTTACAGTATAATACATACCAGCAGAACTGGCTGTGTAGAGGGTTTGGGTGTTACAGTATAGTACATACCAGCAGAACTGGCTGTGTAGAGGGTTTGGGTGTTACAGTATAGTACATACCAGCAGAACTGGCTGTGTAGAGGGTTTGGGTGTTACAGTATAGTACATACCAGCAGAACTGGCTGTGTAGAGGGTTTGGGTGTTACAGTATAGTACATACCAGCAGAACTGGCTGTGTAGAGGGTTTGGGTGTTACAGTTTAGTACATACCAGCAGAACTGGCTGTGTAGAGGGTTTGGGTGTTACAGTATAGTACATACCAGCAGAACTGGCTGTGTAGAGGGTTTGGGTGTTACAGTATAGTACATACCAGCAGAACTGGCTGTGTAGAGGGTTTGGGTGTTACAGTATAGTACATACCAGCAGAACTGGCTGTGTAGAGGGTTTGGGTGTTACAGTATAGTACATACCAGCAGAACTGGCCCTGTAGAGGGTTTGGGTGTTACAGTATAGTACATACCAGCAGAACTGGCTGTGTAGAGGGTTTGGGTGTTACAGTATAGTACATACCAGCAGAACTGGCTGTGTAGAGGGTTTGGGTGTTACAGTATAGTACATACCAGCAGAACTGGCTGTGTAGAGGGATTGGGTGTTACAGTATAGTACATACCAGCAGAACTGGCCCTGTAGAGGGTTTGGGTGTTACAGTATAGTACATACCAGCAGAACTGGCTGTGTAGAGGGTTTGGGTGTTACAGTATAGTACATACCAGCAGAACTGGCTGTGTAGAGGGTTTGGGTGTTACAGTATAGTACATACCAGCAGAACTGGCTGTGTAGAGGGTTTGGGTGTTACAGTATAGTACATACCAGCAGAACTGGGCCTGTAGAGTGTTTGGGTGTTACAGTATAGTACATACCAGCAGAACTGGGCCTGTAGAGTGTTTGGGTGTTACAGTATAGTACATACCAGCAGAACTGGCCCTGTAGAAGGTTTGGGTGTTACAGTATAGTACATACCAGCAGAACTGGCCCTGTAGAGTGTTTGGGTGTTACAGTATAGTACATACCAGCAGAACTGGCTGTGTAGAGGGTTTGGGTGTTACAGTATAGTACATACCAGCAGAACTGGCCCTGTAGAGGGTTTGGGTGTTACAGTATAGTACATACCAGCAGAACTGGCCCTGTAGAGGGTTTGGGTGTTACAGTATAGTACATACCAGCAGAACTGGCTCTGTAGAGGGTTTGGGTGTTACAGTATAGTACATACCAGCAGAACTGGCCCTGTAGAGTGTTTGGGTGTTACAGTATAGTACATACCAGCAGAACTGGCTGTGTAGAGGGTTTGGGTGTTACAGTATAGTACATACCAGCAGAACTGGCCCTGTAGAGGGTTTGGGTGTTACAGTATAGTACATACCAGCAGAACTGGCTGTGTAGAGGGTTTGGGTGTTAGAGTATAGTACATACCAGCAGAACTGGGCCTGTAGAGTGTTTGGGTGTTACAGTATAGTACATACCAGCAGAACTGGCCCTGTAGAAGGTTTGGGTGTTACAGTATAGTACATACCAGCAGAACTGGCTGTGTAGAGGGTTTGGGTGTTACAGTATAGTACATACCAGCAGAACTGGCTGTGTAGAGGGATTGGGTGTTACAGTATAGTACATACCAGCAGAACTGGCTGTGTAGAGGGTTTGTGTGTTACAGTATCGTACATACCAGCAGAACTGGCCCTGTAGAAGGTTTGGGTGTTACAGTATAGTACATACCAGCAAAACTGGCTGTGTAGAGGGTTTGGGTGTTACAGTATAGTACATACCAGCAGAACTGGCTGTGTAGAGGGTTTGGGTGTTAAAGTATAGTACATACCAGCAGAACTGGCTGTGTAGAGGGTGTGGGTGTTACAGTATAGTACATACCAGCAGAACTGGCTGTGTAGAGGGTTTGGGTGTTACAGTATCGTACATACCAGCAGAACTGTCCCTGTAGAGGGTTTGGGTGTTACAGTATAGTACATACCAGCAGAACTGGCTGTGTAGAAGGTTTGGGTGTTACAGTATAGTACATACCAGCAGAACTGGCCCTGTAGAGGGTTTGGGTGTTACAGTATAGTACATACCAGCAGAACTGGCCCTGTAGAGGGTTTGGGTGTTACAGTATAGTACATACCAGCAGAACTGGCTGTGTAGAGGGTTTGGGTGTTACAGTATAGTACATACCAGCAGAACTGGCCCTGTAGAGGGTTTGGGTGTTACAGTATAGTACATGCCAGCAGAACTGGCTGTGTAGAGGGTTTGGGTGTTACAGTATAGTACATACCAGCAGAACTGGCTGTGTAGAGGGTTTGGGTGTTACAGTATAGTACATACCAGCAGAACTGGCTGTGTAGAGGGTTTGGGTGTTACAGTATAGTACATACCAGCAGAACTGGCCCTGTAGAGGGTTTGGGTGTTACAGTATAGTACATACCAGCAGAACTGGCTGTGTAGAGGGTTTGGGTGTTACAGTATAGTACATACCAGCAGAACTGGCTGTGTAGAGGGTTTGGGTGTTACAGTTTAGTACATACCAGCAGAACTGGCTGTGTAGAGGGTTTGGGTGTTACAGTATAGTACATACCAGCAGAACTGGCTGTGTAGAGGGTTTGGGTGTTACAGTATAGTACATACCAGCAGAACTGGCCCTGTAGAGGGTTTGGGTGTTACAGTATAGTACATACCAGCAGAACTGGCTGTGTGTGTCCTTACTACTCAGGCTCTTCGGGTAGCAGATCAGTGACAGTGAGGTGGATCTTTACTTCAGTTTATTAGGTTAAAAACCCTCAGTATCTACAGCAGACCATGTCTTTATCTATGTGTCGTATGCTGAAACTTGCGTTGTCTTGGAGAAACTTTCAACTGTTATTTGTCTGTCCTGCTTGTGAACGGACCGGTGGAAGGATGCAGGTGAGACCAGCTTAGTGATATCAGATGGCCGCTCTTAACTGGGTTTATCACCTGGGGAAAGAGTGACTCGGCGGTTTGAGCCACCGAGTCATCGGCTCATAGCCACCGAGTCATCGGCTCATAGCCACCGAGTCATCGACTCATAGCCACCGAGTCATCGACTCATAGCCACCGAGTTATCGACTCATAGCCACCGAGTCATCGACTCATAGCCACCAAGTCATCGACTCATAGCCGCCTAGTCACTCATTCACATACAGGTACACAACACTAGTGTGATGTCACCGTCTGGATTCTAACTCAAAATGTTGCATTTAGCAAATGCAGAAGTTACACATCTATCAGCATAAAGATCTATAAATCTATCTCAACTTGTGTAACAAAACTCATACTCCTAATTTAACCCCTCTCCTGTCTCATGCTAAGTGACTAATATAATCCTCTACATTTTAAATCGGGCCCGTCCATGACCCAACCTTTACACCTGTCAGGCATTAGTAATGGATAAGAAGGATAAGGATAAGTAGATGACACAACACAATCCAAACGGTCAGTTCTTTACTGAAGAAATCCTCAACCAACTTCATAACAGGAATGTAAAAGCATGTTTATTTCAAAAACACATTACAGTAACACAAGTTATTACGTAATGGGAAAACACTGTTGCTAACACATAAACCTGGAACCTGTGTGTGTGTGTGTGTGTGTGTGTGTGTGTGTGTGTGTGTGTGTGTGTGTGTGTGTGTGTGTGTGTGTGTGTGTGTGTGTGTGTGTGTGTGTGTGTGTGTGTGTGTGTGTGTGTGTGTGTGTGTGTGTGTGTGTGTGTGTATCTACACATGAAGTAATATAGCTGCTATACATCACGTCCATGAGCTCTTTATTTTTTTACCCATTTCTCTTGTCAATGAGTATAAATATGGCCCACCTTTCTATCAGCATCAATACAAGAACATACGAATGTATTCATACATGTATCACAGTTATATTTCATAGAAGCTACATGTGTTGTACCTATGTAGCTCAAGCATCTATCTCTATGTCATTTGCAACAAACAGAGGAGTTGTTATGGGGTAAAAATGAAGGATAGACTTCGTTACTGAACCTGGATTATAGGCCAAAAAACACTGCCCTATTCCAGATTGAACTCTACTGCCTAGATCTTAATGTATTGGTTAGTTACAAGCAGATCATTTCACCAACTTGAACTCCTTTCAGATATAAACACTTTCCATAGGGCTAGAGATGAGGGTGTTATTTCCTATTGGCATAACAAATGAGGTTACAGAACTCAGAAGGAGTTGACATGAGAGGTCAAAGGGCGCTCGAAGGTCACATTCTGATTGGACATAATCCTCTCGCTTGGCAAAGCTGTGATAATGCTGCGAAGTGGCAGGGCAGGTAGGTGGTAGTTCCCTGCCACCTGGTAGAACCCTGGCAGCAACCCAACCTCGTTCTCCTCCATCCACTCTTTCTCTTTCTTAATCCTTCCATCATATTGGATCCCTCGCTCCTCCTCTTCTTCCTCCATACCTCCCTCAGCATCCACATCAGAGGGTTTTGGGCCAAGAACCCAATCTGAGAGAGAGAGAGAGAGAGAGAGAGAGAGAGAGAGAGAGAGAGAGAGAGAGAGAGAGAGAGAGAGAGAGAGAGAGGCAGAGAGAGAGGCAGAGAGGGAGACAGAGAGTGAGTAAGAGAGAGAGAGAGAGAGGGGCAGAGAGAGAGAGAGACAGAGAGAGAGAGAGAGAGAGAGAGAGAGAGAGGCAGAGAGGGGATAAGAATAGGTTATTTTACATCATAAACTTGGTGGGTCAAGCTCTGAATGCTGAATGTCTGAAAGCCGTGATATGAGACCACGGCTAAGCGCTGTATCCAGGCACTCCACATTGGGTTGTACGTAAGAACAGCCCTTAGCCGTGGTATATTAGTCATATACCACACCCCCCGGGCCTTATTGCTTAAATATAGCATTTTGTGAACTTAGCCTATATAATATTCTATGTGGTTTATGAAATGCCACCAACAGACCACCAACAGACACACTCTTGAGCTTGATGACAAACTGACAGCCAGAGAGAAAGAGATTATAGAGATGACCTCAGGAAATGCACTGCAGCGTTGTACCCACAACAGGTGCAAAATGGAGGGAAGGTCAGAACACACAAAGATTTTCATGGCATAGATGACATCAACAGTCAACATCATGTTGACTCACTGAACCAGTGGCCATCCAAGATGGGAAAGATAGTCAGATGATCAAACAATGACTCACGTCACATGGTAGGGAATGAGGACGATGACACGGTGACACCACAATGGAGAACACCAAGTGGTAAACCCTTCAGATGGTTGCAGATAGAAGGAGTCCCAGGTTACCTGCTAGGTCATGCATCAGGTCCTTGATCAGGTGACCCACTATGGCGTAGGTAGCGACTACCACCAACACCACTCCTATAAGTATGTAAACAACATGGCGAGGCAGCTCGACGGTGTCGCGAGAAGGCGGGACGTAGTTTATGAAATACTCTTTCTCGTCCGCCTCCTGTCCAATCATGGAAGCCTGGAGGAGCTGGCGGGGTTCAAAGTTCAGCTGTGTGAGGTTCCAGGCCACGCCTACCAGTCCTGGGTTGTTTTGAGCATGGGTCGTGGGCAGCTGATAGCCCATGGTTTGATTGGTGAAGTACGGTATTGGTATAGTGAGATGCGGTGGGGTACACAGTAAACTGATGATGCGCAGACTGCAGACGTTATGTACAAAGCAGATCTGTCTGTATTGCCTTGATGAGTCTGTATAGTCTTTGAGGAGGTACAGTACTTGACTAAAAGTTGAAGAAGCACAGACTGCAGACGGTTTCTATGAGTAGATCCGCTCTGTGTAACATTGTACTCTGGATGTTTTCAGGTTTAAAGAAGTGTATCAGACGAGGGAGAGAAATAAAGAAATTGTGGTTAAATGTGGTTACTCTACTTTTCATGAAAGAAAATATAATTGTATTTCAATTGATGGGGTGAGGCTCTGGATAGAGGCCTACTGGGTTGGAAAATGAATGAATGAGAACATAGTAGTTCATTTCAAAAGAATGTGCTGTATTTCAAAAGAAACATACAGTATATATCAACCATAATTCCTTCTGTGGCTAAGCAAGCCTAGCCTGGGTCCCAGATCTGTTCTGTGCTGTCTTTAAAACTCATACGGTCATTATAATGCCTAGCCTGGGTCCCAGATCTGTTCTGTGCTGTCTTTAAAACTCATACGGTCATTATAATGCCTAGCCTGGGTCCCAGATCCATTCTGTGCTGTCTTTAAAACTCATACGGTCATTATAATGCCTAGCCTGGGTCCCAGATCCATTCTGTGCTGTCTTTAAAACTCATACGGTCATTATAATTTGGCCTCTGCCCGCCTCTCCTTTCATTTCTCTGCTGCCAATGGCTGGAACGAACTACAAAAATCTCTGAAACTGGAAACACTTATCTCCCTCACTAGCTTTAAGCACCAGCACTCAGAGCAGCTCACAGATCACTGCACCTGTACATAGCCCATCTATAAATTAGCCCAAACAACTACCTCTTCCCCTACTGTATTTATTTATTTATGTTGCTCCTTTGCACCCCATTATTTCTATTTCTACTTCGCACATTCTTCCACTACAAATCTACCATTCCAGTGTTTTACTTGCTATATTGTATTTACTTCGCCTCCATGGCCTTTTTTTGCCTTTACCTCCCTTATCTCACCTCATTTACTCACATTGTATATAGACTTATTTTTCTACTGTATTATTGACTGTATGTTTGTTTTACTCCATGTGTAACTCTGTGTTGTTGTATGTGTCGAACTGCTTTGCTTTATCTTGGCCAGGTTGCATTTGTAAATGAGAACTTGTTCTCAACTAGCCAGCTGGTTAAATAAAGGTGAAAAAAATTATGCCTAGCCTGGGTCCCAGATCTATTCTGTGCTGTCTTGACAACTCCTACTGTCATTATAATGCCTAGCCTGGGTCCCAGATCTGTTCTGTGCTGTCTTTACAACTCCTACTGTCATTATAATTCCTAGCCTGGGTCCCAGATCTGTTCTGTGCTGTCTTGACAACTCCTACTGTCATTATAATGCCTAGCCTGGGTCCCAGATCTGTTCTGTGCTGTCTTTACAACTCCTACTGTCATTATAATGCCTAGCCTGGGTCCCAAATCTGTTCTGTGCTGTCTTTACAACTCCTACTGTCATTATAATTCCTAGCCTGGGTCCCAGATCTATTCTGGGCTGTCTTGACAACTCCTATAATCATTATAATGCCAATAATTATCATGCACAGTTGGCAAGACAGCACAAACTGATCCGGAAGCCAGGCTAAAGTTGGCCTACTTCAGGTCGTGGTCTTTTTGAGGAGGATCCTTGGTTTAATAATCTGTTTTAACCTTGTAAAGCAGTTGAGTAAATGTAGGGCAGGCAGAGTGCTAATAGGATTGAACAGGAATCTGTCATCATGTCCAGAGATATCAGCCCTCCATCTGGGAGGATTAGTGATATGACAGGGGAGATGTAATGTACCAAAGAGGCTTATGGTCCCTACTGATCCTGATCCTACACACCACACCATAACTTATTTCCACCACGGACTAGGTTATATTGAGTGTCAAACCTGAACCTCTACATTTTATACTGCATTTTTTTTTGTATTTCTAATCAAATGTGAGGTAGAGTGAGAAATAAGACAGTCCATCAGGAAGTGGTTATGGTGAGCAAAGAACTATCCTGAAGAGAGCAGTGAAGGATTTGAAGACACAGATGTATTCTGACAATAATAAAGGGCATGTCAATTGATTACAAGGAAGTTATCATGAAGGGTTAGGTGATTTCCTGGAAAGTTACAAGGAAGTTATCATTAAGGGTTAGGGGATTTCCTGGAAAGTTACAAGGAAGTTATCATTAAGGGTTAGGGGATTTCCTGGAAAGTTACAAGGAAGTTATCAATAAGGGTTAGGGGATTTCCTGGAAAGTTACAAGGAAGTTATAATTTCCTGGAAACGTGTAATAAATGGAAAACAAGATCCTGAGTGACTATAAATTAATTTCCCTTTTGAATCAGGGATGTGCCGTTCTTACCTTACAAACTTGACGTGTAGCTTCCCCTCAGCTATGTTGTCGCTGAGAGAACGTCTAGAAAGGTCTTTGTAAGTGGAACAAGCCTGTAATCCTGGATGGAAACACGGTAGACTGTTAGGGCCATCACAATGAACCATGCTGACTTCTCTATTTGCATGTGTCTCTACTCAGTGCCAACAAGAATGCTACGTTTCAGGTCAGAGTTTTTGAAGTGGCACGTCCTATCGGTACGTTGGTCTAGCAGGCAGGGTTAAGATTAGAGTTGTTTCCATTGTCAGAACTGAGGGACATCATCTTCCTTTTGTCTCATGACTCTAGACAGTATCCAGGCCCACCATATGATGGTGATAAGGATGTTGAGGGTGACCTGAATGGCCATGAAGGGAGCGATCATCACCATGGTGGCAGAGGAAGGGTGGCCGTAGTGGGATGGAAGAAACTCTCAGGAGAGAGAAATGAAGAGGTGGAGCAAAGAGAGATGAAATGATGAGAGCAATGCCAGCAAAATGTGTAATTCTTGAAAGAGAGGGGATGGAGAAATGTTTCAGATGTTTTCTCTAGTCGACACTCCTCCTCGAAGAATCGGTCCACTCTGGATCACCCCCTACGCCTGCCCTGCTGGTAACACATTGTAACTAGGCCAACACACACAGGAGAAGTAGCAACAAACACTCTGTAACAGGAATGTCCACCTCCACCAGGACATTTACTGTAGTGCCAACAAGAATGCTATGGTTTCAGAATTCCAGAGTTTTTCTTGTTGTTGAAGTGTGCTGTTTGTTTTTTCAGACTGGAGAAACATCATTTTCATTTTTGTCAACCTTGAGAATTACAGACAGCATCCATATCCACTCTATGATGGTGGTGATGAGGTCGCAGACCACCTCACAAGCAAGGAAGGAATGAAAGGTGGCGCCATGGTGGCGGTGGGTGACGGAGAGAGAAGTGAAGAGGTGAAAGAAAAAGGGATGACGTGATGTAGTCTTGGAAAAGAGGGGTGAAAGAAAATGATGAAAATATTAGGTGGAGACTTGATCTTTTCTCCTCCTGAAACACAAACGCCTACTCAGTGACTAGCCGCTAGTCAGTCTACTCAGTGACTAACCGCTAGTCAGTCTACTCAGTGACTAACCGCTAGTCAGTCTACTCAGTGACTAGCCGCCCATGGCTGCCCTGCTGTAATCCTTGACAGGATTTGGTGACTAATTGGGCCAATCCACACAAACCACACCCTAACAACGGTTTCATTTTGTACTATTACAACACATTCTATTCAAAATACAGAATACAGAATACAGAATACAGAGAGAAAAGGAGAAGTAGCAACAACTCAGATTAGTTGTCTTTCCCTGAACTTAACGTCAGTTCTCCTAACAAATTCACGCCATTCTTACCTTGAAGCATGCAGAATTGCTCTGTAAATCAAAGCAAGCATGGAATCCTGGAAGCAACCATGAAGACAGACACAGGGAGTACACTATTAGGAAAATGTTTTTTCTACTCAGTGGAGTTGGGACTAGAGCTTAAGAAGGTCGAGTTATGTTTCTTTGTCATTCTGGAGAGACATCTTCATCTTCAACCCTGAGGATCCTGGACAAGATCCAAGTCCACTCTGTGATGGTGAGTAAGATGTTGAAGGAGACAATGAAAATCATGATGGGATGGAGCCCCATGGTGGTGGAGGGTAGTTGTGGGGTGGGGGCAGTTGCCAGGGGAGAGGGATGAGGGGGGAAAGGGTTGAGGTTTGGGAGTTTGGGACAAAGAAGAAAGGGGTAACTATCAGGAGAAAGAGAGGGATGAGGGATGCTAACCACGTGTGTGACCAATAAATTTTGAGTTGAGTAGAGCTTGGGGTGAAGTTAAGACGGATGAAAATAGGATGGAGAAATTATGTTAGCCTGAAGTGGTCTGGATCTTTTCTGACTCCCAGTCCTCTTCAGGTACTAAAGTTATGTACTTTACCCCCTCCTGGAATCCTTGACAGGATTTGATACTGTAACTAAGCCAATAAACAGAAGCCACACAGAAACGCAAGCGGGGTGTTATTAGCTTGTGAAAATGATATGCAACACCTGTCTGGGACAGGCATTAGAGCTATAGACTTACATGATAAGTGATAATCTGCAGTTTAAGCCGATGAGAACAACAACTCAACCCCTGTGTGACCTTATAATTAAGTCATCTGACCAATGTGTTAATGACGTAAACCTATGAGAGAAATGTTAGATCATAGAAAATAAAGGAACAATCTTCAGGCTACTTGAAATGAGAGATGATCATACTGGAGATATAGCCTACTGTACCTGTTTAGAATGATTCCAGATTGATCCAGATGACACGGTTCTCTACGGATGTGAAACAAGTGGAAAACGGCAGAAAGAGAAGCAAAAACAGGATTCCCAATGGAATTCAGATTTTCTTTTTTTTAAATATAAAAATGTGTAAAGCGATACAAGCTGCCTATAGGCCTAGTAAGCTGTCGGTGGTTGTCGTAGTGAATTCACAGGTAGGTAGTGGGTTCCATGGCGGCGCAGGCTCAAGCGGGGGTGACCTCACTAAGCTTCTTGGGCTTGTCTTCTTCTTGAGACATCATGTCAAAGAAGGTCCCTCCCAGGAGAAAGGTCCAGTAGATGATGGTCAAGGAGGTGTTGAAGGTCACAATGCCTATCATAATGGGGTGCAACATGGTGCCACAGCGTCTGGGTGCTCTGCCCTTAGATATAGGAATGTATGTGTGGTTAGCGCATGCAGCAAGAGAGTGTGTGTGTGTTTGTCTTTCCTCGATCTGACTGAACACTCTCTCTCTCTCTCTGTCTCTCTCTGTCTCTCTCTGTCTCTCTCTCTCTCTTTCTCTCTCTCTCTCTCTCTTTCTCTCTCTCTCTCTCTCTTTCTCTCTCTCTCTCTCTCTCTCTCTCTCTCTCTCTCTCTCTCTCTCTCTCTCTCTCTCTCTCTCTCTTGCCCTTGCCCTCTATCCGTTTCTCTCTTGGTCTGCTCCGACCCCTTTCTCTCTCTACGCCTCCTTCTCTCTCCCTCCTCCTCCCTTTGCATTTACCATGATCATAATTCTCTGAAGCTGCGGTATGTAATCCTCTATTACCACCTCTTTCCATGGAGACGGAGGGGAGATAACCGGCTGTAGCTGAGACCCACAATTAATGGGTTACATTTGGGTCACGAGCCTTGGCTTAAGACTGGGTCCTGGCAAGATATTGATTTTGTTTAATCAGTTTGGGAGAAGATTATTTTTTATTTGGTTTAATGTTGAAGAGGGCATCTCAACCGTGGTTTGATGAACCAAGTCCCGTACACAACCCTGTCTGAATGTGTCATCTTTGTCTGTTTGTTCTCATAAACTGGGTAGTTTGAGCCCTGAACGCTGATTGGCTGACAGCCGTGGAAATGATTTCTTACAGTTTGTGCATTCATTTATACCACGGTATGACAAAACATTTATTTTAACTACTCTGATTACATTGGTAACCAGTTTCTAATAGCAATAACGCACCTCAAGGATTTGTGAAATATGGTCAATATACCACAGCTACGGGCTGTGTCCAGGCATTCTGCGTAGCGTCGTGCTTAAGAACAGCCCTTAGCCGTGGTATATTGGCATGACAGGAATTCTTGCTTTTCACTGGCACAGAGGGTTCTCTGCGATGAGACACAGATACACTGTGAGAGAGACAAATTATGATGTTGGAAATGTGTCCTATAGTAGGCTATCTGTCCATAATAATAATAATAATAATAATAATAATAATAATGATGATGATGATGATGATGATGATGATGATGATGATGATGATGATGATGATGATGATAATATTCACTGTCTGTAGTTTATGTATTGCACAGTATTTTATAGTAACTCCAATCAGTCAGATAAATCAGTGATTTGTAGACCTTACAGTAAAATAAATCAACAGTTGTAGACCTTACAGTAAAATAAATCAACAGTTGTAGACCTTACAGTAAAATAAATCAACAGTTGTAGACCTTACAGTAAAATAAATCAACAGTTGTAGACCTTACAGTAAAATAAATCAACAGTTGTAGACCTTACAGT
Source organism: Salvelinus fontinalis (assembly GCF_029448725.1). Taxonomy (NCBI): domain Eukaryota; kingdom Metazoa; phylum Chordata; class Actinopteri; order Salmoniformes; family Salmonidae; genus Salvelinus; species Salvelinus fontinalis. The sequence goes on along the minus strand of NC_074681.1, from coordinate 11,139,025 downwards.
AAAATAAATCAACAGTTGTAGACCTTACAGTAAAATGCTTAAGTACAAGCTAATTCCAAACGATGCAGAGTTAAATATGAAAAATACAAAATAAAACATTAGAAATAAAACACACAAGAATTAAGCTATTTACAATGAATCAAGAAGTGTGCACCCCTTTTCCCGCGGGTTTTGTCATTTTGTGAACGTATTATTTCATGAGATTTGTCGTATTTCAGATGGTATACCTGTTTGATTGAGAAAGGCCTATGAATATTATGTGGCGTTATCTACACGTGTGTATAGCCTTCAGCTTCTTTAAACAGGTAATGGGGTATAGGTATCAAGTTACAGAACCCGCTGGGAAAAGGGGTGTACGCCTCTTGATGCTCAAGGTATTTCCTTAGGCCAAATGCTGATTTTGGATTGAGTTCAGTTTTTTATTTACACTGAACAAAAATATAAACGCAACATGTAAAGTGTTGGTCCCATGTTTCATGAACTGAAACAAAATATCCCAGAAATTGTGCATATGCACAAAATGTTTATTTCTCTCAAGAATGACATTTTCTGTGTGTATGTAACATTTCTTGGATCTTTTATTTCAGTTCTTGTGTTTATATTTTTGTCTAGTATATTTAGAGAAATACATTTTCGTTCATTGTTTGTTTTTGTTCATCATTTACTTTTGTTCATTGTTCGACTACATTGTTATTGATCTCTACCACAGTTACCATCACCTTTATTTAGAGAATAAAACGACATCTTTTTGCCACATACCACAAGGTGGCAATGATGACATGTAGGTCTAATGTAGGCCTATGTTCCAGTAATCCATTCTTTGTCGATAGTTCCAAAAGTCAAAGCCTTGACAGAAAAGTCTACATACATTTGACAACTATTTAAAACTGGAATGTAATTAATTTACGCATTAATGTATTTTATGCACAACGCACTCTGTGCATAGCCTACGCATTGCGTAAAACTATTTATAGGTTTATAGGCTATATAGACTAGGATACTCCGAGAATAATGCAATCATGAAGTTTGTGAACTTTGAACCAAAGCAGCGAACAGCTGATGTCGAGGGTCAATGAAAGCTTTGTAAAAAGAGTGATCACAATCCCCATTCAGGAGACAAGGTGTGGACAGCAGCAATAATCCTCCACTGAAACTCTGGATATATAGTTTTCCTGTTCCTTTTCAGTACACTGTTCAGATTATTCACTTTGGCTGAGGTGTTATATGAATCAACGGTACAAAGATGCAGCTGCCTGTGGACATATGTGTTTTCCTTTTGTCTCTTGTGGCTCCTGCGGTTCTCTACACTATGAACAATGTCATAAAACAGTAAGTTGGGTTCATCTCACACACTATTTTATTTTGTGTAATGTAATCATGACACACTTTTACCATGATACACAACATCTGATCCATCCATACTTTTCAGTCAAACGTCTTTCCTAGGCTACACATTCATAGACGGCAGCTAGAGTTAGGGCATCATTCTTCAGTGGCTTAGTCATTCATTAGTTCAGTCATTCATTCAGATCGGTGATACCTCCGAGGAGAGGAAAAAAGGCCTCAGAGTTTTTCCCTATGTAGTTTCATAAGGTGTCTGAGTTTGTATTACTGATACATGTGTCTCTCTCCTCCACAGGCCTGTAATGGTGTTGACGCTAGGAGCTGCCGTACTGTACATTATACCCTACATCATGTCTTTCCTTGTCCTCCATCTTCTCGCATTGCAACACTGGGAAAACATTGACCCCTTGTTTTATGGTATGTAGTAGTCAGAGACCGTAAAGGTGGTAGTAGTATGTGAGCACACACACGCCTCTCATTATAAAGGGTTGTTGAAGATAATTGAAAAGAATGCGTGAGTGAAACTGAATGAGAAAGGTCTCTCTCTCTCTCTCTCTCTCTCTCTCTCTCTCTCTCTCTCTCTCTCTCTCTCGTCTTCTCTCTCTCTCTCTCTCTCTCTCTCTCTCTCTCTCTCTCTCTCTCCGCTCTGTCTCTCCTCTTCTCTCTCTCTCTCTCTCTCTCTCTTCTCTCTCTCTCTCTCTCTCGCTCTCTCTCTCTCTCTCTCTCTCTCTGTCTCTCTCTCTCGCTCTCTCTCTCTCTCTCTCTCTCTCTCTGTCTCTCTCTCATCTCTCTCCTCTCTCTCTCTCTCTCTCTCTGCCTCTCTCTCTCCTCTCTCCTCTCCTCTCTCTCTCTCGCCTCTCTCTCCTGCCTCTCTCTCTCTCTCCTCTCTCTCTCTCTCTCTCTCTCTCTGCCTCTCTCTCTCTCTCTCTCTCTCCTCTCCTCTCTCTCTCTCTCTCTCTCTCTCTCTCTCTCTCTCTCTCTCTCTCTCTCTCTCTCTCTCTCTCTCATTCTCTCTTGTAGTGTTGGCTGTGTTTTCCTTCACATGTCTGGTGGGCCTGACCAATGCTTTGGAACAGGATGGCTACATCTCTGGTTACATGGGCTTCTACCTGAAGAAGGTTAGTTTAACTAACTAGTCCTTTCCTTTTCCTCATTAATTAGTCATTTGTACTAGATTATTGATTGATATGTGGTTTGGAAAACGCTTTGTAGAAAACTATTTTTTTTATAAGAAATCTATCAGCTATTAAACATGACCTGATGATCTGTCAGGGGGAGCCCCATCTGAGCGCAGCCTACGCTGTGATGATGAATTACTGGGAGGGAGTCCTGCACTTCCTCCTCTTCCTCATCATCATCCATCGCATGTTCAGGGGGTAAGTGGCACTTCGCTACAGTGATTCTACAGTAGTACCAATAGTGGCAATACGATTTTTGGCGAGATGGTTAAATCTATTTCCTATTCATAAAGGAAGTCCTATCGCAGCCTGGCGCTGTTCTGGGCTGGGTCGTCCATCGCCCACCAGATCGTCTTCATCCCAGGAGTAGTCATCGGTGAGTGTGTTTCAAAGAAAGTGCCTTTACTGTTACTCTCTGGTATAGTCTAACACAGCCAATAGTGGCAAACAGGTATATCAGGAACAGACATGTTAATATTGTCATGGCTCTTCACGCAGGTAAATATGGTTCAAACATTCATCCCGCCTTCTGGAGGAACACTCCCTTCCTGTTGCTGCCCATCTGGGGAGCCATCCTGCTCTTCAGTAGAGAGAGAGAGCTGCCAATCATTCCTGCAGACAAGGTGAGATACACAGATGGAACAGCAGTGCAGTAAAGCTAACTCGACTGGTCTGATATGTTTGTTTCATCCATGAACTGAATATGATCAATTCACTTTAAGAGAACAACTAACCATCGTGGTGCAGTCACTAATCACTCCCACACAAAACACACATTCATTACTACAAACCGTAGAAAACATTTCTCAACGAAAACAAGGAGAAATTCAGGTAGGTCCATCCCCGTTGGCTTCTGTTTGCTTCTGTTGGCTGCTTTTCCTTCACTCTGTGGTTCAACTCATCCAAAACCATCTCAATTGGGTTGAGGTCAGGTGATTGTGGAGGCCAGGTCATCTGATGCAGCACTCCACACACTCTCATTCTTGGTTAAATATCCCTTACACAACCTGGAGGTGTTCTGTCTGGGTCATTGTCCTGTTGAAAAACAAATGATACTCCCACTAAGTGCATACCAGATGGAATGGCGTATCGCTGCAGAATGCTGTGGTAACCATGCTGATTAAGTGTGCCTTGAATTCTAAATAAATCACAGTGTCACCAGCAAAGCAGCCCTACACCATCACACCTCCTCCTCCATGCTTCATGGTGGGAACCACACATGCGGAGATCATCCTTTCAACTACTCTGCGTCTCACAAAGACACGGCGGTTGGAACCAAAAATCTCAAATGTGGACTCATCAGACCAAAGGACAGATTTCCATTGCTCGTGTTTCTTGGCCCAAGCAAGTCCCTTTTTCTTATTGGTGTCCTTTAGTAGTGTTTTCTTTTTCTTTGTTTAACACTTTTTTGGTTACAACATGATTCCATATGTGTTTCATAGTTTTGATGTCTTCACTATTATTCCACAATGTAGAAAATAGTAAAAGTAAAGAAAAAACCCTAGAATGAGTCGGTGTGTCCAAACGTTTGACTGGTACTGAACCTGAAACGTACAGTAAGTACCCCAGTTGGACTGACATAGGTTGTGTTTGTCTGTATTCCTCAGATTGCAGTAGCGCAGAAGAGAAGTCTCCTCTACAGGCCTGTTGACCTGATCCTGTCTCTGCTACTGCTGGGAGCCATGGCCTTCTCTGTCTTCAGGGGCGCTGTAAGTAACAGACCAACCACTCACTTCACTATGGGGGGATTCCGACCCGAGTTGCACACTTTTCTCACCTTCCAATACTTCATGGATTGAACAATTGAATAATATGACAACTGTCAGGATGAATCAAACCACTGTATTTTTGATTCATCAAAATGCTGTTTACCCTATTCGTTTGCTGGGAGGTCAAGTAAAGGAAGATATGGCGGAGGTTCGTCTACATATACGCTGTATTCTCACCTTGACTTAATTCCCCTCATAATGCCACCACCTTTACGCGCGATGAAACGACCAATAAGGTTGAGCAACCTGTCGGTCCTAAGTGGAACAACGTCTACTTTCTTTTTCCCGGTAGAAAGAACCCCATTCTCCATGCTCTGTCATTTACAAACTGATAAGAGGCTGAGCTATTGATAAGAGCTAGGTACATACGTAAGCCATTTGGATAAGTGGATTGTAAATATAAATGACAGTAGTTTTAGATCTATTTTACCTGATCGATGGAGACAAATGTGAAACCAGTAATATGGCTGCAAACTGAAACATATCAACATATCACCTTTTCCACAGTGAAGTTTATGAAATGCTGGCTTTATAACCAGCAGGGATGACATTTGGAGACCCAAGCTATAAGCTTCTGTAGCCATGCACAAATGACAGTATGAGTTGATTTAGGATGTCTAGAAACTGTATGAAAAAAATGAATGTATTTTCTTAAATATTATCCATTATTGGTAGCCACCATCAGTTAGATATACCCACATACATTTATATCTGCCACTTTACTGTTAGTTTCCTTACATTTATATCTGCAACTTTAGTGTTTGTTTCCTTACATTTATATCTGCCACTTTAGTGTTAGTTTCCTTACATTTATATCTGCCACTTTACTGTTAGTTTCCTTGCATTTATATCTGCCACTTTAGTGTTTGTTTCCTTACATTTATATCTGCCACTTTAGTGTTTGTTTCCTTACAATTATATCTGCCACTTTAGTGTTTGTTTCCTTACATTTATATCTGCCACTTTAGTGTTTGTTTCCTTACAATTATATCTGCCACTTTAGTGTTTGTTTCCTTACAATTATATCTGCCACTTTAGTGTTTGTTTCCTTACATTTATATCTGCCACTTTAGTGTTTGTTTCCTTACATTTATATCTGCCACTTTAGTGTTTGTTTCCTTACATTTATATCTGCCACTTTAGTGTTTGTTTCCTTACATTTATATCTGCCACTTTAGTGTTTGTTTCCTTACATTTATATCTGCCACTTTAGTGTTTGTTTCCTTACATTTATATCTGCCACTTTAGTGTTTGTTTCCTTACAATTATATCTGCCACTTTAGTGTTTGTTTCCTTACAATTATATCTGCCACTTTAGTGTTTGTTTCCTTACAATTATATCTGCCACTTTAGTGTTTGTTTCCTTACAATTATATCTGCCACTTTAGTGTTTGTTTCCTTACAATTATATCTGCCACTTTAGTGTTTGTTTCCTTACAATTATATCTGCCACTTTAGTGTTTGTTTCCTTACATTTATATCTGCCACTTAAGTGTTTGTTTCCTTACATTTATATCTGCCACTTTAGTGTTAGTTTCCTTACATTTATATCTGCCACTTTAGTGTTAGTTTCCTTACATTTTGCATCATTCCATTACATCGTTAGTTGACCTTTCTTTCCTCTGTTGAGTTTGTGTGGGTAGCCATAGCGGATCATATTAGGCTAATGTATTCCAAGTTATGCAATAATTTGGAACAGGTAGTCTAATTGAATCATTAACGAACACAGACCATAAGTAGCAGTTTAAACCTGGAGCCTGGCATATGGTTCATGACGACTGGACCATTTTCATACAGTTCCATGATTAGTGAGAATTATTAGGGTAGATTTATTGGACTACGGTTCAATCCCTATTGCACACTTTTCTAATCTTCCAACATTTCATGGATTGAACAGTTTAATAATATGACAACTTTCAGGATGAATCAAAGCATTGTATTTTTGATTAATCAATATATTTAGTGCATAAAGGATCTCCAAATCTGTTCTTTTTAAATGATTCATACTTTCCTAACCCCAAAATGTGCCTAAATATTTAGAAATCTACCAGTTGGTGCTGAAACAAAGACGTGTATGTATATATTTAGATGGCTTTCTTTAATGAATCACTGTATTCTGAACCCATTCTCTCCATGTATTCTAGTGCCTGTCTCCAAAATTCTAATTGAAGATACACTATATTATTTATTTTTTACTGAAACACTATTGAATGGAAACATCTATGAGTAAATTTGTTGGCCAGCAAGTGGGAAGGTTTTCAGTGGTTGAATTAAATGTATTCAGTGCAGGCAAAAAATAACATAAAATCAAATTTAAAAAAAATGGTCACATACACATGGTTACCAGATGTTAATGCGAGTGCAGCAAAATGCTTGTGCTTCTAGTTCCGACCGTGCAGTAATATCTAAAAAGTAATCTATAAATTTTACAACAACTACCTTATACACACACAAGTGTAAAGGAATGAATAAGAATATGTACATATAAATATATGGATGAGCGATGGCCGAACGGCATAGGCAAGATGCAGTAGATGGTATAGAGTACAGTATATACATATGAGATGAGTAATGTAGGGTATGTAAACATTATATAAAGTGGCATTGTTTAAAGTGGTTAGTGATGCATTTATTACATCCAAATTTTTATTATTAAAGTGGCTAGTGATTGAGTCTGTATGTTGGCAGCAGCCACTCAATGTTAGTGATGGCTGTTTAACAGTCTGATGGCCTTGAGATAGAAGCTGTTTTTCAGTCTCTCGGTCCCAGCTTTGATGCACCTGTACTGACCTCGCCTTCTGGGTGATAGCGGGGTGAACAGGCAGTGGCTTGGTTGGTTGTTGTCCTTGATGATCTTTTTGGCCTTCCTGTGACATTGGGTGGTGTAGGTGTCCTGGAGGACAGGTAGTTTGCCCCCGGTGATGTGTTGTGCAGACCTCACTACCCTCTGGAGAGTCTTACGGTTGTGGGTGGAGCAGTTGCCGTACCAGGCAGTGATACAGTCCAACAGGATGCTCTCGATTATGAATCTGTAAAAGTTTGAGTGTTTTCGGTGACAAGCCAAATTTCTTCAGCCTCCTGAGGTTGGGTATGAGGAACTTAAAACGTTCCACCTTCTCCACTACTGTCCCGTCGATGTGGATAGGGGGGTGCTCCCTGTGCTGTTTCCTGAAGTCCATGATCATCTCCTTTGTTTTGTTGACGTTGAGTGTGAGGTTATTTTCCTGACACCACACTCCGAGGGCCCTCACCTCCTCCTTGTATGCCGTATCTTCTGTTGTTGGTAATCAAGCCTACCACTGTAGTGTCGTAAACTTGATGATTGAGTTGGAGGCGTGCATGGCCACGCAGTCATAGGTGAACAGGGAATACAGGAGAGGGCTGAGAACACACCCTTGTGGGGCCCCAGTGTTGAGGATCAGTGGGGCGGAGATGTTGTTTGCTACCCTCACCACCTGGGGGCGGCCCATCAGAAAGTCCAGGACCCAGTTGCACAGGCCGGGGTTGAGACCCAGGATCTCGAGCTTAATGATGAGTTCGGAGGGTACTATGGTGTTAAATGCTGAACTGTAATCAATGAACAGCATTCTTACATAGGTATTCCTCTTGTCCAGATGGGTTAGGGCAGTGTGCAGTGTGATTGCGATTGCGTCGTCTGTGGACCTATTGGGGCGGTAAGAAAATTGGAGTGGGTCTAGGGTGTCAGGTAAAGTGGAGGTGATATGATCATTGATTAGTCTCTCAAAGCATTTCATGATGATGGAAGTGAGTGCTACGGGGCGATAGTCGTTTAGCTCATTTACATTAGCTTTCTTAGGAACAGGAACAATGGTGGCCCTCTTGAAGCATGTGGGAACAGCAGACTGGGATAGGGATTGATTGAATATGTCCATAAACACACCACCCAGCTGGTCTGCGCATGCTCTGAGGACGCGGCTAGGGATGCCGTCTGTGGCCGGCAGCCTTGCAAGAGGGTTAACACGTTTAAATGTCTTACTCACATTGGCCGCAGGGAAGGAGAGCCTGCAGGTTTTGGTAGCGGGCCGTATCAGTGGCACTGTATTGTCCTCAAAGTGAGCAAAGAAGTTGTTTAATGTGTCTGGGAGCAAGACGTCGGTGTACATGACGGTGCTGGTTTTCTTTTCATAATCCGTGATTGACTGTAGACCCTGCCACATGCATATCATGTCTGAGCCTTTGAATTGCGACTCTACTTTGTCTCTATACTGAAGCTTAGCATGTTTGATTGCCTTGCGGAGGGAATAGCTACACTGTTTGTATTCGGTCATGTTTCCGGTCGCCTTGCCATGATTAAAAGCAGTGGTTCGCGCTTTCAGTTTTGCGCGAATGCTGCCATCAATCTACGGTTTCTGTTTGGGGAAGGTTTTAATAGTCACCGTGGAGTACAACATCACCGATGCACTTGCTAATAAACTTGCTCACCGAATCAGCGTATACATCAATGTTGTTGTCTGAGAATATCCGGAACATATCCCAGTCCACACGATCGAAGCAATCTTGAAGCGTGGAATCCGATTGGTCGGACCAGCATTGAACAGACCTGAGCACGGGCGTTTCCTGTTTAATTTTCTGTCTACAGGCTGGGAGCAAAAAAATGGAGTCGTGGTCAGACTTTTTTTATTATTTTTTTATTTCATCTTTACTTAACCAGGTAGGCTAGTTGAGAACAAGTTCATTTACAACTGCGACCTGGCCAAGATAAAGCAAAGCAGTGCAGCACAAACAACAACACAGAGTTACACATGGAATAAACAAACATACAATCAATAATACAGTAGAAAAAGTTGATATACAGTGTGTGCAAATGAGGTAGGATACCGGAGGTAAGGCAATAAATAGGCCATAGTGGCGAAATAATTACAATATAGCAATTAAACACTGGAGTGATAGATGTACAGAAGATGAGTGTACAGGTAGAGATACTGGGGTGCAAAGAAGCAAAAATCTAAATAATAGATAACAGTATGGGGATGAGGTAGTTGGATGGGCTATTTACAGATAGGCTATGTACAGGTGCAATGAGCTGTGAGCTGCTTGACAGCTTGTGCTTAAAGCTAGTGAGGGAGATATGAGTCTCCAGCTTCAGTGACTTTTGCAGTTCGTTCCAGTCATTGGCAGCAGAGAACTGGAAGGAAAGGCGGCTGAAGAAGGAATTGGCTTTGGGGGTGACCAGTGAGATATACCTGCTGGAGCGCGTGCTACGGGTGGGTGCTGATATGGTGACCAGTGAGCTGAGATAAGGTGGGGCTTTACCTAGAAAAGGCTTATAGATGACCTGGAGCCCGTGGGTTTGGCGACGAATATGAAGCGAGGGCCAGCCAACGAGAGCATACAGGTTGCAGTGGCCGGTAGTATATGGGGCTTTGGTGACAAAACGGATATCACCGTGATAGACTGCATCCAATTTGCTGAGTAGAGTGTTGGAGGCTATTTTGTAAATGACATCGCTGAAGTCAAGGATCGGTGGATGGTCAGCTTTACGAGTGTATGTTTGGCAGCATGAGTGAAGGATGCTTTGTTGCAAAATAGGAAGCTGATTCTAGATTTAATTTTGGATTTGAGATCCTTAATGTGAGTCTGGAAGGAGAGTTTACAGTCTAACCAGACACCTAGGTATTTGTAGATGTCCACATATTCTAAATCAGAACCGTCCAGAGTAGTGATGCTGGGCGGGCTGGCAGTTGTGGGCAACGATTGGTTGACGAGCATGCATTTAGTTTTACTTGCATTTAAGAGCGGTTGGAGGCCACGGAAGGAGAGTTGTATGGCATTGAAGCTCGACTGGAGGTTAGTTAACACAGTGTCCAAAGAAGGGCCAGAAGTTTACAGAATGGTGTCGGCTGCGTAGAGGTGGATCAGAGAATCACCAGCAGCAAGAGCAACATTATTGATGTATACAGAGAAAAGAGTCGGACCGAGGATTGAACCCTGTGGCATCCCCATAAAGACTGCCAGAGGTTCGGACAAAAGGCCCTCCGATTTAACACACTGAACTCTGTCTGAGAAGTAGTTGGCGAACCAGGCAAGGCAGTCATTTGAGAAACCAAGGCTGTTGAGTCAGCCGATAAGAACGTGATGATTGACAGAGTCAAAAGTCTTGGCCAGGTCGATGAATACAGCTGCACAGTATTGTCTCTTATCGATGGCGGTTATGATATCGTTTAGGACCTTGAGCGTGGCTGAGGTGCACCCATGGCCAGCTCGGAAACCAGATTGCACAGCGGAGAAGGTACGGTGGGATTCGAAATGGACGGTGATTTGTTTGTTAACTTGGCTTTCGGAGACCTTAGAAAGGCAGGGTAGGATAGATATAGGTCTGTAGCAGTTTAGGTCTAGAGTGTCTCCCCCTTTGAAGAGGGGGATGACCGCGGCAGCTTTCCAATCTTTGGGTTCTCAGACTATACGAAAGAGAGTTTGAACAGGCTAGTAATAGGGGTTGCAACGTTTTCGGTGGATAACTTTATAAAGAGAGGGACCAGATTTTCTAGCCCTGTTGATTTGTAGGGTTCCAGATTTTCCGGCTCTTTCAGAACATCAGCTATCTGGATTTGGGTGAAGGAGACATGTGGGAGGCTTGGGCAAGTTACTATGGGGGCTGCAGGGCTGTTGACCGGGGTAGGGGTAGCCAGGTGGAAAGCATGGCCAGCCGTAGAAAAATGATAATTGAAATTCTCAATTATCGCTGATTTATCGGTGGTGACAGTGTTTCCTAGCCTCAGTGCAGTGGGCAGCTGGGAGGAGCTGCTCTTATTCTCCATGGACTTTACCATTAACTTTTTGGAGTTTGCGCTACAGGATGCAAATTTCTGTTTGAAAAAGCTAGCCTTTGCTTTCCTAACTGCCTGTTGATATTGGTTCCTAACTTGCCTAAAAAGTTGCATATCGCGGGGGCTATTCGAAGCTAATGCAGTACGTCACAGGATGTTTTTGTGCTGGTCAAGGGTGGTCAGGTCTGAAGTGAACCAGGGGCTATATCTGTTCCTGGTTCTACATTTTTTGAATGGGGAATGCTTATTTAAGATGGTGAGGAAAGCACTTTTACAGAATAACCAGGCATCCTCTACTGCTGGAATGAGGTCAATGTCCTTCCAGGGTACCCGGGCCAGGTCGATTGGAAAGGCCTGCTCGCTGAAGTGTTTTAGGGAGCGTTTGACAGTGATGAGCAGTGGTCATTTGACCGCAAACCCATTACGGATGCAGGCAATGAGGCAGTGATCGCTGAGATCCTGGTTGAAGACAGCAGAGGTGTATTTGGAGGGCAGGTTGGTTAGGATGATATTTATGAGGGTGCCCGTGTTTACGGATTTGAGGTTGTACCTGGTAGGTTCATTGATAACTTGAGTGAGATTGAGGGTATCAAGCTTAGATAGTTAAGCATGTCCCAGTTTAGGTCACCTAAAAGCACGAGCTCTGAAGAAAGATAGGGGGCAATCAATTCACATATGGTGTCGAGGGCACAGCTGGGGGCAGAGGGTGGTCTATAGCAAGCGGCAACGGTGACAGACTTGTTTCTGGAAAGGTGGATTTTTAAAAGTAGGAGCACAAATTGTTTGGGCACAGACCTGGATAGTAAGACAGAACTCTGCAGGCTGTCTCTGCAGTAGATTGCAACTCCGCCCCCTTTGGCAGTTCTATCTTGTCGGAAAATGTTATAGTTAGGGATGGAAATTTCATGGTTATTGGTGGTCTTCCTAAACCAGGATTCAGACACGGCTAGGACATCCGGGTTGGCAGAGTGTGCTAAGGCAGTGAATAAAACAAACTTAGGGAGGAGGCTTCTAATGTTAACATGCATGAAACCAAGCCTTTTACGGTTACAGAACCGTCAACAAATGAGAGCGCCTGGGGAATGAGAGTGGAGCTAGGCACTGCAGGGCCTGGAATGACCTCCACATCACCAGAAGAACAGAGGGGAGTGGGATAAGGGTATGGCTAAAGGATATAAGAACTGGTCGTCTAGTACGTTCGGAACAGAGAGTAAAAGGAGCAGGTTTCTGGGCACAGTAGAATAGATTCAAGGCATAATGTGCAGACAAATGCAGACAATAATTACTAACCAAGACAGATATGGACAAGGCATATTGACATTAGGGAGAGGCATGCGTAGCCGAGTGATCATAGGGGTCCAGTGAGTGGCTCGGGCCGGAGACACGGCGATTCAGGCAGCTAGCGGCCCGGGGCTAGCAAGCTAGCAGAAGGGCCTTAGAGGGATGGCACAACGGAAGAAAGTCTGTTGTAGCCCTCTCGTGCTGTTATGTCTGCAGACCAGTCGTCATGGATCAGCAGGGCTTCGTGTGGTTAAAGGATCCAAGCCAATTGGCAGAATAGGTATAGTGGCCAAAGAATTTGTCCGATGGGCCTTTTAAGCTAACAGTCCAATATGCTCTAGAGAGCTAGCGGGCCGCGGCTAGCAGGTTAGCAGATGGGCATTCAGGGGACGTCACGACGGAGGAGCCAGTTGATAAACTCCCTCGGGTGAATTACGTCAGTAGTTCAGTCGTGATGGGTCGGCGGGGGTCCAGGCCGATTGGCAAAATATGTATTGTAGCCCAAGGAGTGGCTGATGGATCTCTTCGGCTAGCCGGGATATGGGCCTAGCAAGGCTAGCTCCAGGCTAATTGGTTCTTGCTTCGGGACAGAGATGTTAGCCAGGAGTGGCCACTCAGATAGCAGCTGCGATGATCCAGGTGAAAAGGTTCAGAGCTTGCGGTAGGAATCCGGAGATATGGAGAAAAATAAGTCCGATTTGCTCTGGTTTGAGTTGCGCTGTGCAGACTGGCGAGAGTTGTCCGGGCTAATGGTAGCTGATGACCGCTAGCAGTGGCTAACTGGTTACTAGCTAGCTGGCTAGCTTCTGTTGGGGTTCCGGTTCAGAAGTGAAGAAATAGCAGATCCATACCACATTGGGTGAGGTGGTCCAAAACAGAGGATCCGCTTCGGGAAGTCGTATTCCTGGTCGCAATGTTGGTAAGTTGACGTTGCTCTTATATCCAATAGTTACTCCCGGCTGTATGTAATAAGACTTAAGATTTCCTGGGGTAACAATGTAAGAAATAATACATAAAAAAACAAAATACCACATAGTTTCCTAAGAATGCAAAACGAGGCGACCATCTCTGTCGGCGCCATCTTCCTAACGGGAACCATGTCTGCAAAGCCCGTTAGTCACCAGCATAAGGTACGTCTGAATAACAATTACTGAGAAGTGCGAAGGCGTTCGTAGGAAAGGCGTACATTTCCTAAGTCTGAATCACAGGGTCCATGTAGCCAGTGTGTTTCTTCTTTAGCCAACAAAATTGTACATCATTCTTTGATTGATTGATTCATGTGTTCATTCATTGATCCATTAATCCATCCATCCACCCACCCACCCACCCACCCATCCATCCATCCATCCATTCATTCATTCATTCATTCATTCATTCATTCATTCATTCATTCATTCATTCATTCATTCACTCTTCCTCTCTCACTCAGGTGGCCCTTGACTGTCCTCTGGATACCTGCTTCACCTATATCTACCAGTATGAGCCTTACCTCAAGGACCCTGTGGTCTTCCCTAGGATCACGGTGAGTTGAGCCTTACCTCAAGGACCCTGTGGTCTTCCCTAGGATCACGGTGAGTTGAGCCTTACCTCAAGGACCCCGTGGTCTTTCCTGGGATCATGGTGAGTTGTAGAAAATAGAATGAGTAAAACACACATAGATCTTCATTCCATTGTCCGTTATGGCGTACTATCCATATTTGTTCCTGTTCCATGCTGCTTGATAGTGTAGTCGCCATTGCGTCCGTATTGATGTCGAACGACACGTGTCTTGTTATTTGATTGCTCTAGATGCTGGTGTATTTGTTCTATGCGTTGCCTCTGCTGGCTGCATTCATATACGGGCTGAGGAACCCTGGTTGTACCTGGATGCTGGACTGGGCCATCTTCTTTGCTGGGGCCATAGCCCAGGTAAGAATATTGGTCGCTTCAATGGCAGTTCACACGCAGTGTGATGTACCAGGGATTTGACAAAGCAGCTGTGATACAAATTATATTTTTGATGATTTTTTACACAATTGTTGTGTTTCTATTCTGTTCCTATTATTCATCTTCCATTAACACCCCCTCACACCCACCCTTCTCCTCCCCTTCCCCAGACCCAGTGGTGCCATATCGGGGGATTACTCCACTCCCGAACCCCCTTCACATACCGGGTCCCAACAGACAAATGGTCGACCGTTATGATTCTAAACGGGCTGTATGTAGCTGTACCGATCCTCCTAGCCATCCGATGCCGCCTCAGCCCCACTTTCTTCATGCCTACTGTACCTGAGGGACAGACCAGCCCGGAGAAGAAGGACAACTAAACGCATAACACTACAATTCCCACTGAGCATGGAGTCTGTGAGCGGATGGTCTAGAATGCTACTGTAAGATCAAGAACTACTGTTCCCACGATCCTAAAGAACCCAAACGTTTTGGTGCGGCGAACCACCTACGCTTCTGGAAATGTGACCCTCCAGATTTACAAAACAATATTACATTAATCTAGAACACATCAAGCAAATTAACTTCAATTTCTTACATTATCCGCTCCCTCTGTTGGTTGGAGCCTTTTGGAGTAAAGTTCAGGCCCATGTCTACAACAGCGGAATACAGTGCAGTGCATTAAACAGCCAAAACCAAGCCCTGCTACAAGCCATCTATTCTGCAGTAGCACTCCCTATATGGACTATTGGATCGAGATAAAGCCTGTTTGTGGACATGGCTTTATCTATGTGGCTAGTGAGACAGTCTCAGGTGGTGTAGTATAGTAGGGCCTAAAAGGCCTATAAACCTGGACTCTGATCACTGACACTGATACAGCAGGACAGCATTGCCTCATAGATTTATCACAGAGGAACTGTGAAACTATGGACCATGTTGAGGACTCTTTTTTTTTCTCTTTTTTGTTGCTGAACAACTGTGTTGTAGTGCTGCTGATAAGACCAGATAACAAGGCATGTTTCACAAGATGTGGTTGGGATTGGAGAGACCACTATAGGAAGTCATGGGTTGAGGGGACAAAGGTTTAGTTAGTATTTATGAAACAAATGATGGCTATTTTTGGAGGGGTTGGGCCATAATTACTTCAATAAATGTGTGTTATGTGAATACATTAAAATATGTGAACAACTACACTATTCTGTTTCTTTGAGTAGTTGTACTCTGGTCTTGGGTTGGTGTGTATCCTGATGTGTCCATTCTCTATTCTTGTGAAATACTCTGTTTACCTTTTTCATGCAAGTCTGCCTGACTATTGAGGCAACAGGGCAGAGATTCATCAGATACTGAAAGTGGTGGGGTGCTCAGTCTTTCACTGGAACATTGTTTTATCATAATAGTTGCCTAAAACCACTCATAATGGGGCAGATTTTCCCACCACCTAATGGATAAGCTTTGGACTGAGGGAAATGAAGGGTCTGTGGTTTGAGGCAACTTCTGTCTGGAGTGTTTTCTTCTCACAATCATTGGTCTATTCCTGTTCAAAACTCTCACTGAGTTGTACGTGTTGCTCTAAGACCTCTGAGCTTCCGTCTCTGGTTGATGATGTCATTGGATCCTGTCTATAGTCAGTGACGGTGCACATGTGGGCTAGTGAACTTTGCCCTGCCTGGCAGGTGGCCTCTGCTGTCATCAGTTGATAAGAAGTGAACCCCAGCTAGACAGTATTGTCATACAAAATCAAACTGTTGACAACATACATGATTTCAGACTTCTGTTTTGAACTAAGTTTGACGTCTGGAAAGTAAAAGCCCAGAATGCGCTCTCTTCCCACATGTTCAGCTCTGGTTTTAATGTCTATGGTTTACCTGTACGGCAATCACTGTCACCTGATTTCAACAGAGTCAAGCAACTTTTCCAACCAGAGTTTAAATAAATATTGCCTGCTTTTTACTCTCAAAACCTCTCTCTGCTCCACAGTTTATATCCCAGTGAATCAGGCTGTGACAGAGAGGGGGGTCAGGTCTCAGAGCCAACTGAGCCAAGAGGCGACAACCCAAAGTGAGATTAAACTAGCAGTGGTCGTCTAGCAGTGGTGGTATTGGACCAATGGACCAATTATTTTAGATGTATTGTCCTCTATAGGGTCCATTCGTACATGTACTTTCCTCTATAGGGTCCATTCGTACATGTACTTTCCTCTATAGGGTCCATTCGTACATGTATTTTCCTCTATAGGGTCCATTCGTACATGTACTTTCCTCTATAGGGTCCATTCGTACATGTACTTTCCTCTATAGGGTCCATTCGTACATGTACTTTCCTCTATAGGGTCCATTCGTAGATGTACTTTCCTCTATAGGGTCCATTCGTACATGTATTTTCCTCTATAGGGTCCATTCGTACATGTACTTTCCTCTATAGGGTCCATTCGTACATGTACTTTCCTCTATAGGGTCCATTCGTACATGTACTTTCCTCTATAGGGTCCATTCGTACATGTACTTTCCTCTATAGGGTCCATTCGTACATGTACTTTCCTCTATAGGGTCCATTCGTAGATGTACTTTCCTCTATAGGGTCCATTCGTACATGTACTTTCCTCTATAGGGTCCATTCGTACATGTACTTTCCTCTATAGGGTCCATTCGTACATGTATTTTCCTCTATAGGGTCCATTCGTACATGTACTTTCCTCTATATGGTCCATTCGTACATGTACTTTCCTCTATAGGGTCCATTCGTACATGTACTTTCCTCTATAGGGTCCATTCGTACATGTACTTTCCTCTATAGGGTCCATTCGTACATGTACTTTCCCTCCACAATCCATTCAAAACAGAGAACAAAGAGAGGAGAAAATGTCCTGTTTGTTCCCGACAGAATGAAAACTATTGGCCAGAATGGCCTCTTTCTCTGGGCGGAGAATGATGTGAGGTGAACAACAGAGCTGGTAAATGAGTCTAAGATGTTAAAATGCAAAAGTTATTTGGTTTGTTTTGTTCCTGGAGGCTGGTTTAGGAGGCATGGGTTAGCTACAAGCTGCTGTCAGTCTTCCGTGTCTGAGGTACAGCGATGTGGTAGAAACGTACAAAGAAATAGAAATACTAGCATTAGAGCCCAGCTTCAATCACAAAACATACCAGATACACCGTCGTCATTCATTTGTTTGTTTTTTAGCTTTATTAAGAATGGAACACAACAGCTGGACAGGACATCATAACAACACCAAAAAATGGGTGACGACCAATCAAGGACCAGATTCATGGCATCCTACCCATCACATATTGGAGCCGTGCAAAGACTGGGTCTATTGACGATCGAGTAGATATCTTGGGAATGTTTTGTCTCAGTCCGTAGTATTTTAATCTATCCTATTTTATTCCATTTAGATCGATGGGGCTGTTTAAGAATATTAGTTGAGATGCCGATGGGAAACACATGGCTGGACAAGGGTCAGGTATCAATCAGGTGTCAGTCAATAACAAACAAACAAAAACCACAGTATTTACAGTACAGTACAGGCAATCAAAGGGTTAACTTGTTTTTTGGTTAACACGTTTTGATTGTAAGAGAATGGTACATAAAAGAAAACAGGTATTACATTGCCTTGTTGGATTATGTATAAAAAAAATCAACATATATTAACTAGTCCATAATAAATAGTGACGTGACATGAAAAGTTAGCAAATATTAAAAAATGGCACATAAGTTGAATAATAAAACAGCCCTACTATTCAGGGGACCTAAGGGAACATAACAAGTACAGGATACAGACAAAAGCTCTGGGTTAATTGGGACTGAAAGCTAACTAGCTAACTTATTAATTACATCTGTGCTTTTTTAACAGGACACAAACATTAGGATGTTCTGAGATGTAGAACAAGCTTCAAACTTATAAAAACACACTCGCATAGGATACACACTTTCTCTCACACACATACACACGCACGAACACACATCACTGTATTTATGTTTCGATAGTGAGAATAGGTTATTCATAGACATGCCAAGGATTTGCTGTTTCTAAGTTACAGTATTAGCGACCGTGTTAGCGAGAGAGAGACTATTACTGTTGTAAGTAATGGACATGGGTTAAACAAAATCAACAACAAAAGGACAAATCCAAACATGAGATATGGGTGTGTAACACAGAACTTTTTTTGAACTAATGTCAATCGGTCATTTGCATGAAAGTTAAAGTTTTGTACACATAGAGTATCTCAAGTGAGATTTCAATCCAAAGAGACAGACTGAAATAGGTCAGGAAAAGAGAACTTTCAGATGTCAACTATTGTCCATTGTGAGGGGTTGATCCCCTACAGCCCCAGGATAGGTCAGCGGTCAGGCGCAGAGCATTGTGGGAGGTGTAGTATTTGGTTCAGTATTGGCTATGTGCGTCCTCTCCCCTCTCCATGTGGGCCTCTCCTCCGTATCTCCTGTGGTTCCTACGCTCCCGGCGCTGGCCGTGGCGGTGGTTGCGGCGGTACCGGTGGGATCGCCGAGCTGAGGGAGGGGAACACAGGTAGTTACACCTCAAAATTGGTGCAGTAACAACATTTACCATTCTCTGTTTAATTGGTGCAGTGACAACATTTACCATTCTGTTTATTATTCAGCCCATACTAGAAGGAATACACAAATGTTTATACAAAAAAAGCCTACCTGGGTGAATAAAGGTTTGTTATCTGAAAAAAGGTTGCATAAGACAACACATGTTTAAAAATAAATAAAAATCTGCTGTTTGTCACTCACACTTTGTGCAGATGATCTTGGGTCGGTCCCAGGTGCCATCGGCCCGGCAACGCGCGGTGGGGATGTGGCGCTGGTAAAAACCTTCGGCACACTGGTAACGCACCACTGCATGGATGTCATAATGGGACCGCCGACGGCCAATCAGATGGGCATTCTCCACAGCGGGCGGGGTTCCACACAGCACTGTCAGACGGGACAAGATGAACAATTAAGTCAATTAAGTCAGTGTTGAGCAACAACGAAGAAGATACAGTGTGTACTGTATCTATTGTATCTGGCTTGCAATTTATTTTTTCTCCCTGTATTTCTCCCTGGGTCTCATTCCAGTGTCACAGTTACATCAGGGCACCAGACACAGAGATGCATGGTGGGACTTCAGAGAATAGATCTGAGGGCAAGACAGTCACTGGCAATTTAATGCCAGCTTTAAACAAGATGGCAAATGTTAGCTTTGCAGTCCAAGTGAACATGTGGGGTGAGATAAAACAGCAACAGAAAGAGATGAAGGTTTCTGTTTAGATCAACTGGAAGTTTGAAATATTACAGTTTTTCCCAATTCCACACCGGCCCATGAGGAATATTCAGCCAAACCTGTAACTCATTTAGTAAAACCATACACCAAACATGTTACTCATTTAGTAGAGCCATACACCAAACCTGTAACTCATTTAGTAGAGCCATACACCAAACCTGTAACTCATTTAGTAGAGCCATACACCAAACCTGTAACTCATTTAGTAGAGCCATACACCAAACCTGTAACTCATTTAGTAGAGCCATACACCAAACATGTTACTCATTTAGTAGAGCCATACACCAAACCTGTAACTCATTTAGTAGAGCCATACACCAAACCTGTAACTCATTTAGTAGAGCCATAAAACAAACCTGTAACTCATTTAGTAGAGCCATACACCAAACCTGTAACTCATTTAGTAGAGCCATACACCAAATCTGTTACTCATTTAGTAGAGCCATACACCAAACCTGTAACTCACTTAGTAGAGCCATACACCAAACCTGTTACTCATTTAGTAGAACCATACACCAAACCTGTAACTCATTTAGTAGAGCCATACACAAAATCTGTTACTCATTTAGTAGAGCCATACACCAAACCTGTAACTCATTTAGTAGAGCCATACATCAAATCTGTTACTCATTTAGTAGAGCCATACACCAAATCTGTTACTCATTTAGTAGAGCCATACACCAAATCTGTTACTCATGGATAAAAAGGCCACAGGTGAGTACCCCTGTGTTTGGAGAACAATGGAAGCAAACTTGGCAGGTGGAGGTAGAGGTACAGGTACTGCAGAGGTAGAGGTGGAGATGGAGGTGGAGGTACTGTAGAGGTAGAGGTGGAGGTACTGTAGAGGTAGAGGTGGAGGTACTGTAGAGGTAGAGGTGGAGGTACTGTAGAGGTAGAGGTGGAGATGGAGGTGGAGGTACTGTAGAGGTAGAGGTAGAGGTACTGTAGAGGTTGAGGTGGAGGTACTGTAGAGGTAGGGGTGGAGGTACTGTAGAGGAAGAGGTAGAGATGGAGATTGAGGTACTGTAGAGGTAGAGGTAGAGGTACTGTAGAGGTAGAGGTGGAGGGATTGTAGAGGAAGAGGTAGAGATGGAGGTGGAGGTACTGTAGAGGTAGAGGTAGATGTACTGCACAGGTATAGGTACTGTAGAGGTAGAGGTAGAGGTACTGTAGAGGTAGAGGTGAAGGTGGAGGTACCTTAGAGGTATAGGTACTATAGAGGTAGAGGTGGAGGTAGTGGTACTGTATAGGTACTGTAGAGGAAGAGGTAGAGATAGAGGTGGAGGTACTGTAGAGGTAGACATAGAGGTGGATGTACTGTAGAGGTATAGATGGAGATGGAGGTGGAGGTACTGTAGAGGTAGAGGTGGAGGTACTGTAGAGGTAGAGGTGGAGAACTGTAGAGGTAGGGGTGGAGGTGGACGTAGAGGTGTAGGTATTGTAGAGGTGGAAGTGGAGGTACTGTAGAGGTAGGGGTGGAGGTACCGTAGAAGTGGAGGTGGAGGTACTGTAGAGGTAGAGGTGGAGGTACTGTAGAGGTAGGGGTGGAGGTGGACGTAGAGGTACTGTAAAGGTAGAGGTAGAGGTGGAGGTACTGTAAACGTAGAGGTAGAGGTGGAGGTACTGTAAATGTAGAGGTGGAGGGACTGTAAAGGTAGAGGTTGAGGTGGAGGTACTGTAGAGGTAGAGGTAGAGGTGGAGGGACTGTAAAGGTAGAGGTGGAGGGGGAGGTAGAGGTATTGTAGAGGTAGAGGTGGAGGAACTATAGAGGTGGAGGTACTGTAGAGGTAGAGGTATAGGTACTGTAAAGGTAGAGGTGGAGGTGGAGGAACTGTGGAGGTGAAGGTAGAGGTACTGTACAGGTAGAGATGGAGGTAGAGGTACTGTAGAGGTGGAGGTAGAGGTACTGTAAAAGTAGAGGTGGAGGTAGAGGTACTGTATAGGTGGAGGTAGAGGTACTGTAAAGGTAGAGGTGGAGGTACTGTAGAGGTAGGGGTGGAGGTACTGTATAGGTAGGGGTGGAGGTGAACGTAGAAGTACTGTAGAGGTAGAGGTAGAGGTGGAGGTACTGTAATTGTAGAGGTGGAGGTGGAGGTACTGTAGAGGTAGGGGTGGAGGTACTGTATAGGTAGGGGTGGAGGTGGACGTAGAAGTACTGTAGAGGTAGAGGTAGAGGTGGAGGTACTGTAATTGTAGAGGTGGAGGTGGAGGTACTGTAGAGGTAGGGGTGGAGGTACTGTATAGGTAGGGGTGGAGGTGGACGTAGAAGTACTGTAGAGGTAGAGGTAGAGGTGGAGGTACTGTAATTGTAGAGGTGGAGGTGGAGGTACTGTAGAGGTAGGGGTGGAGGTACTGTAGAGGTAGGGGTGGAGGTGGACGTAGAGGTACTGTAGAGGTAGAGGTAGAGGTGGAGGTACTGTAAATGTAGAGGTGGAGGGACTGTAAAGGTAGAGGTGGAGGTGAAGGTATAGTAGAGGTAGAGGTGGAGGGACTGTAAAGGTAGAGGTGGAGGGGGAGGTAGAGGTATTGTAGAGGTAGAGGTGGAGGTAGAGATACTGTGGAGGTGGAGGTAGAGGTACTGTAAAGGTAGAGGTGGAGGTAGAGGTACTGTAGAGGTAGAGGTGGAGGTACTGTAGAGGTAGGGGTGGAGGTGGATGTACTGTAGAGGTATAGATGGAGATGGAGGTGGAGGTACTGTAGAGGTAGGGGTGGAGGTACTGTAGAGGTAGGGGTGGAGGTGGACGTACAGGTACTGTAGAGGTAGAGGTAGAGGTGGAGGTACTGTAAATGTAGAGGTGGAGGGACTGTAAAGGTATAGGTGGAGGTGGAGGTACTGTAGAGGTAGAGGTACTGTAGAGGTAGAGGTAGCGGTACTGTAGAGGTAGAGGTAGAGGTACTGTAGAGATGGAGGTACTGTAGAGGTGGAGGTACTGTAGAGGTAGAGGTACTGTAGATGTGGAGGAACTGTAGAGATGGATGTACTGTAGAGGTAGAGGTAGAGGTACTGTAGAGGTAGAGGTAGAGGTACTGTAGAGGTAGAGGTAGAGGTAGAGGTACTGTAGAGATGGAGGTACTGTAGAGGTGGAGGTACTGTAGAGGTAGAGGTACTGTAGAGATGGAGGTACTGTAGAGGTGGAGGTACTGTAGAGGTAGAGGTACTGTAGATGTGGAGGAACTGTAGAGATGGAGGTACTGTAGAGGTAGAGGTAGAGGTACTGTAGAGGTAGAGGTAGAGGTACTGTAGAGATGGAGGTAATGTAGAGGTACTGTAGAGATGGAGGTAATGTAGAGGTGGAGGAACTGTAGAGATGGAGGTAATGTAGAGGTGGAGGAACTGTAGAGGTGGAGGAACTGTAGACATGGAGGTACTGTAGAGGTGGAGGAACTGTAGAGGTGGAGGAACTGTAGACATGGAGGTACTGTAGAGGTAGAGGAACTGTAGAGGTGGAGGAACTGTAGACATGGAGGTACTGTAGAGGTGGAGGTACTGTAGAGATGGAGGAACTGTAGAGGTAGAGGAACTGTAGAGATGGAGGTACTGTAGAGATGGAGGTACTGTAGAGGTAGAGGTAGAGGTACTGTAGAGGTAGAGGAACTGTAGAGGTGGAGGTACTGTAGAGATGGAGGTACTGTAGAGGTAAAGGTAGAGGTACTGTAGAGGTGGAGGTACTGTAGAGGTAGAGGAACTGTAGAGGTGGAGGTACTGTAGAGGTAGAGGAACTGTAGAGGTGGAGGTACTGTAGAGTTAGAGGAACTGTAGAGATGGAGGTAATGTAAAGGTGGAGGAACTGTAGAGATGGAGGTAATGTAGAGGTGGAGGAACTGTAGAGATGGAGGTACTGTAGAGATGGAGGTACTGTAGAGATGGAGGTACTGTAGAGGTAGAAGAACTGTAGAGATGGAGGTACTGTAGAGGTAGAGGAACTGTAGAGGTGGAGGAACTGTAGAGGTGGAGGTACTGTAGAGATGGAGGTACTGTAGAGGTAGAGGTAGAGGTACTGTAGAGGTAGAGGTAGAGGTACTGTAGAGATGGAGGTACTGTAGAGGTAGAGGTAGAGGTACTGTAGAGGTGGAGGTACTGTAGAGGTGGAGGTGGAGGAACTGTGGAGGTGAAGGTAGAGGTACTGTACAGGTAGAGATGGAGGTAGAGGTACTGTAGAGGTGGAGGTAGAGGTACTGTAAAAGTAGAGGTGGAGGTAGAGGTACTGTATAGGTGGAGGTAGAGGTACTGTAAAGGTAGAGGTGGAGGTACTGTAGAGGTAGGGGTGGAGGTACTGTATAGGTAGGGGTGGAGGTGAACGTAGAAGTACTGTAGAGGTAGAGGTAGAGGTGGAGGTACTGTAATTGTAGAGGTGGAGGTGGAGGTACTGTAGAGGTAGGGGTGGAGGTACTGTATAGGTAGGGGTGGAGGTGGACGTAGAAGTACTGTAGAGGTAGAGGTAGAGGTGGAGGTACTGTAATTGTAGAGGTGGAGGTGGAGGTACTGTATAGGTAGGGGTGGATGTACTGTAGAGGTGGAGATGGAGGTGGAGGTACTGTAGAGGTAGAGGTGGAGGTACTGTAGAGGTAGAGGTGGAGGTACTGTAGAGGTAGGGGTGGAGGTGGACGTAGAGGTGGAGGTATTGTAGAGGTGGAAGTGGAGGTACTGTAGAGGTAGGGGTGGAGGTACCGTAGAAGTGGAGGTGGAGGTACTGTAGAGGTAGAGGTGGAGGTACTGTAGAGGTAGGGGTGGAGGTGGACGTAGAGGTACTGTAAAGGTAGAGGTAGAGGTGTAGGTACTGTAGAGGTAGAGGTGGAGGGACTGTAAAGGTAGAGGTGGAGGGGGAGGTAGAGGTACTGTAGAGGTAGAGGTGGAGGGGGAAGTACTATAGAGGTAGAGGTACTGTGGAGGTACTGTAGAGGTACTGTAGAGGTAGAGGTACTGTAAAGGTAGAAGTGGAGGTAGAGGTGGAGGTACTGTAGAGGTGGGGGTACTGTAGAGGTAGAGGTAGAGGTATTGTTGAGGTAGAGGTGGAGGTGGAGGTACTATAGAGGTAGAGGTTGAGAAGCAGGTACTGTAGAGGCAGAGGTGGAAGTGGAGGTACTGTAGAGGTAGGGGTAGAGGTACCGTAGAGGTGGAGGTGGAGGTACTGTAATTGTAGAGGTGGAGGTGGAGGTACTGTAGAGGTAGGGGTGGAGGCACTGTATAGGTAGGGGTGGAGGTGGACGTAGAAGTACTGTAGAGGTAGAGGTAGAGGTGGAGGTACTGTAATTGTAGAGGTGGAGGTGGAGGTACTGTAGAGGTAGGGGTGGAGGTACTGTATAGGTAGGGGTGGAGGTGGACGTAGAAGTACTGTAGAGGTAGAGGTAGAGGTGGAGGTACTGTAATTGTAGAGGTGGAGGTGGAGGTACTGTAGAGGTAGGGGTGGAGGTACTGTAGAGGTAGGGGTGGAGGTGGACGTAGAGGTACTGTAGAGGTAGAGGTAGAGGTGGAGGTACTGTAAATGTAGAGGTGGAGGGACTGTAAAGGTAGAGGTGGAGGTGAAGGTATAGTAGAGGTAGAGGTGGAGGGACTGTAAAGGTAGAGGTGGAGGGGGAGGTAGAGGTATTGTAGAGGTAGAGGTGGAGGTAGAGATACTGTGGAGGTGGAGGTAGAGGTACTGTAAAGGTAGAGGTGGAGGTAGAGGTACTGTAGAGGTAGAGGTGGAGGTACTGTAGAGGTAGGGGTGGAGGTGGATGTACTGTAGAGGTATAGATGGAGATGGAGGTGGAGGTACTGTAGAGGTAGGGGTGGAGGTACTGTAGAGGTAGGGGTGGAGGTGGACGTACAGGTACTGTAGAGGTAGAGGTAGAGGTGGAGGTACTGTAAATGTAGAGGTGGAGGGACTGTAAAGGTATAGGTGGAGGTGGAGGTACTGTAGAGGTAGAGGTACTGTAGAGGTAGAGGTAGCGGTACTGTAGAGGTAGAGGTAGAGGTACTGTAGAGATGGAGGTACTGTAGAGGTGGAGGTACTGTAGAGGTGGAGGAAGACCAAGAACTAGGAGAGTAATCTCTGATGAAATTCGGGTGACAATGGTGGACCATAGTAAAGCATTTATTTGGGCTGCAATCTGAGGTGCAGTTAACTCTATTGAACTTCTCCTCTGCAGCTGAGGTAACTCTGGGTTGAAGCTGCAATCATCAAGCGCTGAAACTGGCTCTCATCAGGACCGCTACAGGAAAGACCCAGAGTTACCTATGCTGCAGAGGATAAGTTCATTGGAGTTAACTGCACCTCAGATTTTAGCCCAAATAAAGGCTTCATAGAGGTCAAGTGACAGACACAACACAACATCAACTGTTCAGAGGAGACTGCGTGAATCAGGTCTTCATAGTCAAATTGCTGCAACTGAACCACTACTAAAGTACACCAAAAATAAAAAGTGACTTGCTTGGGTCAAGAAACACAAGCAATGGACATTAGACTGGTGGATGATGAGTCCAAATTTGAGATATTTGGTTCCCGCCGTGTCTTTGTGAGACGCAGAGTCGGTGAACGGATGATCTCTGCATGTGTGGTTCCCACCGTGAAGCATGGAGGAGGAAGTGTGATGGTGCTTAGCTGGTGACACTGTCAGTGATTTATTTTGAATTCAAGGCACAGTTAACCAGTATGGCTACCACAGCATTCTGCAGTGATACACCATCCCATCTGGTTTGACAAAGACCCAAAACACACCTCCAGGCTGGGTAAGGGCAATTTGACCAAGAAGGAGAGTGATGGAGTGCTGCATCACATTACCTGGCCTCCACAATCACCCGACCTCAACCTAGTTGAGATGGTTTGGGATGAGTTGGACCACAGAGTGAAGGAAAAGCAGCCAACAAGTGCTCAGCATTTGTGGGAACTCCTTCAAGACTGTTGGAAAAGCATTCCAGGTGAAGCTGGTTGAGAGAATGCCAAGAGTGTGCAAAGCTGGCATCAAGGCAAAGTTTGGCTACTTTGAAGAATCTCAAATATAAAATATATTTGGATTTGTTTAACACTTTTTTGGTTACTACATGATTCCATCTGTGTTATTTCATAGTTTTGATGTCTTCACTATTATTCTACAATGTAAAAAAATAGTAAAAATAAAGAAAAACCATTGAATGAGTAGGTTTGTCCAAACTTTTGACTGGTACTGTACGTGGTGGAAAATGCGTCTGTTTACAGGTGAACAGGAGGCTGCCATTGTGCAAATGCTAGTTGAAAATAATGCCATAAGACTGCGGGAAATCCAACAGCAGATAATTGAAAACCCTGCCATCTTCCATAACATCAGAGTGAGCTTATCAACCATAACCCACATCCTTAAGAAACACCATCTCCGGATGAAGCAAATCTACAGAGTCCCATTTGAAAGGAATTCCCAAAGAGCAAAGGATAAACTGTATGAATATGTGTAAGTAAGCAATGTACTAGTATTACACTCTTGAAACATTAGAGACTCATTGATGTTGCCAGTGAACTTTACGAAACAGCAATTAAAGTATTTACTGTCATTTCAGAGAATCATGGAGTTGGATGCCCATCCCCCAGGAACTCATATTCATAGATGAGGCTGGATTCAATTTAGCAAAGACGAGGAGG